>NW_013581196.1:0-136401 GCF_000721765.1 Aureobasidium namibiae CBS 147.97 | reverse complement strand
TGTCTGGCATTATCTTCTTGTCTGGCATTATCTTCTTGTCTGGCATTATCTTCTTGTCTGGCATTATCTTCTTGTCTGGCATTATCTTCTTGTCTAGTGAGGGCTTCTTGTCCGGTACAGGTATCTTCTTATCCGGCCGTGCTGTGTTCTTGATCTTGTTGTCTGGCGATGGTCTCTTCTTGAAAAGGTTCTTGATGATTGACTTCAACGAGGGCTTGGAAGACTCTGGCTTCTTGTTCGGAGGTTTCTTCTTGTCGGAGTTCTTGTCAGGACCTTTGATAGACCGCGGCTTGCTGTCGGGCTTGTCAGGCTTCTTCTCGGGCCTTGAGATGGCTGGCAGCTTCTTCTCAGGATGATTGGCTGGCGCTGGCTTCTTCTCAGGCTTCTTGGATAACGGAGGCGGTTTAGTTGGCTTCTTGGTTGGAGACTTCTTGGTTTGAGTCTTCTTGACTGGCGACTTTTTGACCGGCGGTTTCTTGACAAGAGGCTTTTTGCTTGGGACTTTTCTGGCTGGTGCCTTCTTGATTGGTGCCTTCTTGATTGGTGCCTTCTTGGCGGGAGTCTTCTTGACTGGGGCTCTCTTGACCGGAGCTTTCTTGACCGGAGACTTTTTGGTCGGAAGCTTCTTGGCTGGCGGTTTCTTCGAGGAAGGTTTCTTGACTGACGGTTTCTTCAAGGGAGGTTTCTTGGCTGGGACCTTTTTGACTTGTGCCTTCTTTGCAGGTGGCTTCTTCGGCGGCGGATGCTTCTTCACAGGCGGTTTTGGCTTCTTGGAAGGGGACTTCTTCACAGGTGATTTCTTGATGGGCTTCTTGTTGGGTAGCCTCACTCCCTTCTTGCCGGGCTTTTTGACGGGTTTCTTGACAAGCGGCTTCGGCTTTTTGGTAGGCTTTTTGACAGGCTTTTTAGCAGGTTTCTTTGCCGGTTTCTTGGGAGGCATTCGGCGTGCTTGCCTGTATTGATGGTGACCTTAGGATGGGATTAATGAATAGCGGAGCGATGTGCGAGGGTGCGAAAATGCGGAATTTGGTGGTATCAAGGCGATAAAGCTCATCGGACGAGATGACGAATCCCTGACACTGCTGACGAGGAAGGAGCGACGACACTCGTCCGAGGCCGCAACTTCCCATACTCGAATCGCACTTTTGTAGTCGTCATCCGTCACATGAAACATCTCGTCCAGCAGACTTTTCTTGAAATGCCGGGACCTGCCACGACTAGCATGCCACAACACTGCTTCCGAGACGTGATTGAGGATCCTACTCTTTGGAACTTTCTGCAACCTGCAGCAAGCTCAGGACGTAATTCTCAAGAAGCCAAAAGTAAGGTTAACCAACAACCCACTGAGCACAGAAATTTGCATGCGCCTCGTCCAAACGCCTTCCTCGCGCATCAACCAACACGCAGCTGCGATGGGCCAAAAGAAGCCCATGAGATTGCCCCAAAGCATATCCTCAAGTCCGCCCTCTTCGTCCGATCCTGTTGCTCCACCGTTTGCAGCATTTGTAGGATCGTTCTCGAGCCATCTTTCTTCGAGCGATCGAAGTTCATCTCCTGTTGGCATGGTGTCCGGGGTGTGGGTGTGTGCTTGGATGGCCATGAATTGTGCGCGGAGGTTGGCTACATCGCCAGGGGAGAAGCCAGCAGTAAGGAGGCGGTCGAATCCGCGAGGAGCAGGTGTGGAGGAGGTGATTGTAGCATCTTGACTTTGTGCTGGAGCACTCTGAACTTGAGCATCGGTCAAGAGTGCCTTGTCGGCAGTCTCAGCGGCCTCTGCTTCGGAAGTAAGGTCTTCTGGACTGAGTTCGTCGCCGATTGAGCAGTGAATGTAGACCCTAGACACTGTGCTCTCTGCAGGTTCCTTGCCCTTGGCCTTGACTTTTGTTCCAGCTGAGTCTTGTTTCGCGCGAGGAGGTGGTGGAGGGATATTGATGCACTTCGAGAGTGCCGTCGCATCGGGGAGCACTTTTCCCGCAGAGATGAGGCGTAGGCGATTTGCAGAGTACGAGGCAGGCAATTGTGATCTGATCTGTTGCCGCAGACCCAAAGGTGTAGTAAGTCTCGCGGAAGGTATCCTTATCACGACATCTGGAATAGCAGCGGTGAATCGAATGACCAGATCGACTGGCTGGTCGTAGGACGTCTTGCTCATCGTGTCGCCTGGAATATACGATATGAATGTTCGGCTTCGGTCGTATCTACAGCATATTTTGCGCGTCACAGCGACGCATGTGTCTATCTCTCTAGCATGGTCGAAGGTGAGGATGGTGTGAATATCTCTGCGACAAGATGTTTGTTGCGGTACGCATTGAGGACATCTCGGCCATGTCTTAACTCCGAAAGCTAAACGTCATCAAAATCACGACGTGCCTCATCGTAACGAGAACCTCAGTTTGGACATACAAAGAAACATCCTTTAAATACTCCTTATACAGATCCTCAAGATGCCGATCGTACACATTGTCTTGTTCAAATTCAAGGAAGGCACCGATCCGACGGTGGTTAAGGATGTAAGTGGAGCTTCGTCGATAGTCATTGTTCGTTGATCGCTGACACCAACACTCTCAAGATATGCGATCGTATGATTGGACTCAAGAACACTTGCATCCATCCCGATACACAGAAGCCGTACATGCGCTCATACGGAGGAGGAAAGAACAACAGCCCAGAGAATGCTGCAGTGAGTGATGTTTTTGATCAGACCAGGGTTACTCTGCTAACCAAAACAGCATGGCCTCCAGTATGGGTTTGTCTCAGAGTTTGACTCGGAGACCGACAGAGACTACTACTTGAACAAGGACCCATCTCATCTCAAGTTTGTAGAAGACGTGGGCAAGATTGTCGACATGGCTACCGTGTTTGATTACGAGCCCGGTGTACTGTGAGGGGCCTCGATGAAGATGTAGTCATGGACATGAATGCCAAGTAGCGATGATTCAAATACCGCAAATCGAACGAACAGTACAGTCAAGCCAAAGAGTGTCAGCAGTCCAGTGATGGTAAATAGAGCAAAATGATATGTCGAACCTCCAAGCGGAGACAACAATGTGTGTGCTTGTTGGCCACGGCGTTTGCAACAGGACATTGCTCGGGCATGCCAAGACCGACATCCAGAAATCGCAATGGACTTTTGGATGGGCAATTGCAGACAACGACTGGTTCGCGCATTTTCTTTGGGCCAAACAACTTCGAGGCCCGATTATACAGATTGATCACTGTCTTCGAACCAACACACATTGCCACCGCCACAATGTTCGCCTCTCTCCGGCCTCAGTGCCTCCACGCAGCGCCCGCCGCCCGTACCTTCACAACCAGCGCAAGCCTCGCCTGGAAATCACACAAGAACGCACTCGCCGAAGTGCACGCCAACGTACCGCCATACCCACACGGACCCGCACGATGGTTCAAGCAATCCGACAAGGGTCTCTACGGCGGCCAGCGCATCCAATTCGGCAACAACGTATCACGCAAGACCGAGATCAAGACACGAAGGAGCTGGTACCCCAACATCAAGCGCAAGGCTCTTTTCTCAAAGGCTTTGAACCGTCGCATTCGTGTTCGCGTTAGCACCAGAGTTATGCGCACGATCGACAAGGTTGGAGGATTGGACGAGTATCTGCTGGGAGACAAGTCGGCACGCATCAAGGCGCTGGGTATGGAGGGCTGGAGGCTGCGTTGCATGATCATGGCGACAAAGACTGTACAGAACCGCTTCAACGAGCAGAGACGTGCGCTGGGTCTGCCCGAGGTGGACTACGAACTCTTGGCCACGGAGCTGAATCAGCTACCCGACGAATTGCTCGACGCCGAGATGTCAGGAGAGCCTCTCGAGTTTGGAGTTGAGGAGGATCAAGGAGAAGAGTTTGAATCTGTCGATGTTCTCGGTGCTGAAGCAGCAGCAGAAACTAGCAGACCAGAGCAGTTCCAGCAAAGGGTGGATGAGGCCCTGTCCAAGAACTGGGAGCAAGCAAGGTAGAGAGGATGTCATGGGCATCGGTATTTCTTTTCATGTACATTAGGGTTGGAGCAAAAGATTGTACAATTTGATCGTTCTGGGATCGATAATCTCAACATAAGACAAGATGGCCACAAGATCAGACGTGTATGGTGTCTCTTGGGAACGAACCTGATGTGTGCTCAGTCGAAACAATCAGGTCCAAGCTACAATGCATGAATCGACGGAGAATATCATTTACCTATGTAATCGGACAGGGTGGCTGCGGAGAAGGAGTTGGCAATGCGGAACAAACAGCTCGGCCAAGCTCACAGCCCATGACGCGCGGTGATTGGCAAGGAGAGAGTCAACAATTTCTCGACAAAGACGAAACAAACGACTGGACGGCGAGTCACACCAGACGACGCATGACTTGACACGCATTGAACGATCCGTCCTGCTCATCATGGCACCACGCACATACAACCCATGCTCCTACCTGCCACGGCGGCTGCAGATAGTGACCAGCCTGGCGCTATTTGTCCTTTTCTGCATAGCCCTATTCGGCCAATCCACCGTCGACGTGCCCTATCGCGATCAAGTCAATCAAGGCGCGCGAAAAGTCTCGTCATACCTACCCAAGACACCGAGTCTCCCCCAAGGCCTGAACATTTTTAAATCGCCGGCACATTCACCACCTCCCGAGCAGGCCAACAGCACCAGCGGCGAGGCACGATGGTTCTCCGACTGGAAGTGGATGAATCCCTTCTCGTCTTCCATCACCCTCGACGAGAACAGGGCGGTGCTACCCCCTCTAGCAAAAAGACCACCCGTCTATACATACTTTGACGCCGAATGGTACAAAGACGAGACGTCGCTCGAGTCTGTCCACCACCTTCTGCTGATCTGGAGACGCGCGTGGTGGGCTCAAGGCTTCAAGCCTGTTGTTCTAGGTCGCCCTGAAGCCATGAACAACCCTCTGTACGCAAAAATGGCCACTTTGCAGCTGGAAGATGACCTTAAGACGGACGTCATGCGCTGGCTCGCATGGGGCAACATGGGCACTGGTGTCATGGCAAACTACGTCGCATTACCTATGGCCCCGCATGACGATCCTCTGCTTGCTTACTTGCGCCGTGGTGAATATCCCCAGCTCACGCGATACGACGGTCTGGAGAGTGGTCTGTTCGACGGTCCTAAAGATCAGATCAACAAGGCCATTGAACAAGTCCTCAGTGCCAAGAAGCCCATCAAGGCCAAGTCGGTCATCGAAATGCTAGACAAGGATACCATCCACGTCGATAACAACCAGAAAGCCATCGCCTTCTACTCGAGCAAGAACATCGCCAAATACTACAAGCCCATTGCTGAGAAGCTGGCATCCGACGACAAGGAAGTGAGCCGTGAAGGCCTGCGTCTGCTACCTCAGCTCATCATTTCGCATCTACACACGACTTGGCAGAACTCGTTCAGCAGCGGCATCGCCGTCTTGAAGCCCCTACCAGATCACATGTTCACCCTGGTCAAACCGGCCATCGAGCTTGCTCGCAACCTGTCCCAATGCACGGAATCACCACAGCCTGCTTCTTGCCCACCAAATCGCGAGAAGTGTGTTCCCTGCGTAAGCAGCCACCCACTACTTATCAGTCAGCCCAAGATGTTCCGCAACACTTCGGATCTCTTCACCATCGGCACTGTGCCTCATCCCTACACCATGACATCTCTGCAACATCAAACAGATTCCTTGACCATCCGCTTCATCCGCCGCACAACAAAACGCGACGAATGGCTACTAGCCGCAACCAAAGAGTTCTTGGGTACCGGCATGAGCAGTTTCGCCCGCATCCCTCACATCAAAGATGCAGTTGCCTCCGACTACGGAAGCGCGCGTTCCCTGTGGCTCACGCCCGACAACCTTGCCGAGGAAAACAACGCCCAACTGCATCGCGATCTCGCTTGGTCGCTAGGCTTCCCCGTGCCTACCCTCGAATCCACACTCGACAACGGCCGCTCAGAAACACCCGTGCCAGGCCCTGAACGTCGTCCCCCTGCCCCCAAACCCGAGGGTAAGATCCCCGATCCAGTTGAACTTGTGCACGAAGGCACACTGCTCGAAAAAGCAAGATTGGTGCTCAAGAGCAAAGGTCCCCGCAACAGCATTCCCATCAGAGATGCAGTGGAAGCTTGGAACCTGGCGGACACCGAGGTGTGGAGATTTGTGCGTGCTTGGAATGCCAGAAGGACTGTTGAGAGGAGAAAGTGGGAGGATGAGGAAAAAGCCTATGCGGGCACTGAAGGCAGCAAAGGTAGTTGGAGTCGTTGGTTCGACAGAGATTGATATGACCAGAGCACATGTAGCGTTTTTAGCAGATTGTAGTTTTCTGGGTATGTTTTGGCTTTCTATAGATTTTTCTTTTTTTTCTTTGGTCCCCTTTGCCTGTGCCTCTCTGAGCGCAACGTTTGCATGGACGAATATGTTCAGTTTCAGCCTTGATGATCCAATACCTGCGTGATCCGACAACAATACTCTACACCTCCCCTCTATACTCCAAAACCAACGGACCTCCACACCACCCTCTGACCTCCTCCAACCCACCCAACACATTCCCATCCCCCAGAACTTGCAACCTCAACTCCACCTCACCAAAATAATTAGCTTCTGCACTTGTCTTCACGAACCCGACACTCTCGAACAAATTAACACTCTTGACATTCTCCTTGTTGATTTTGACACGCAGGTAACGCAGATGTGCCGCTGTCTTGGCTTTTGCGTATTCGTCGAGTATGGCAGCAGTGTTTGTGAGAATGTAATGCAGGAAAGCGAGGAGTGCTGCGCGTCCGTGTCCTTTGCGATGGTGGGATTTTAGGGCTATCATTAGTTCGATTTCGCCGACGATGGTGTTGGAGGCGTTGGTTTTGTGCTTGTTGTTGGTTCGGTCTTCGTCGTCGTCATCGTCGTCGAAGAGGAATAAGTTTATGTCTCCCAGCATGGCAGAGGGTGTGTCGTTTTCTTTTGGTACGATGGTTGTAGGGATGGGAGAGGGGGGTAGACAGGCGATGAAGGTTAGTTTGTCGTGGTCCTGGCGCCAGGATTGTTGCATGGCGTATTCCTCGGGTAGACTCAGAGGTTCGGAGGCTGTGAGTTCTTGGAGTTCCTTTGCAGTTGTTGGTATGGATTCTAATTGCTGATGGAGAACTGGGGATATGAATGACAAAATGGTGCATAGGAAGATGGGAGATTTTTTTCTTTTTTTTTTTTTTTTAGAAAGGAGTCTGATGGTGCGAAGGAAGTAGACGGAGTGTGATGATATCGACATACCTCGTCCTTCATCCATTCGTGATATGTGGGTACATGATGTTCGCTGTATGGACACAGCAAAATCTGAGGGGTTACCAATGCTGCGTGCACACATGTTCAGATTACCACATCGACGATACGCACTCTCATATAGTTTCTTACCAATATGCTCGTTAAGCAACATGACGCAAAATGGTGTCTTGAAAAAGTACAGTGAACGGAACCAAGTTCCTCATTCCGACAATTCTCAAGCCCGCCAAGACTGGTCGTCTAGAGTTCATCAAAGAAAAGAGTTTCGAGAGACCCCCCATCTTGCATACCATCACACATGGGAAGACCAAGTCCAGGAGCATCAAATACGATGGATAGTCTCGCAAGTACATAGACAAGTGACTTGTTCCTGCCAGTAAGTATTCGCATTGGCGCATCGCGACCACCCTCCATGATGACTGAAATGGTGGCGTCATTCTGCTCCCTCTACATGCCTTTTCCCTTGCTATCTCCACGATCACTTTGTTGTTTCACATTATCTTTTGTACCAGCTATTTTGTAGCAATAGCAATACCCTCAGAGCACGATAGCCATACCCAATATGCCTCATATCCTCGTTACCGGCGCTTCCGGATTCCTAGGACAGGCAGTCATCACAGCACTACAAACCGCACATCCAACCTGGCCACTAACGAACCTGGACTTGCGCCCTCCACCAATTTCTCAACCCAACGTCACATACATCCAAGCAGACATAACCCGCGCCTCTGAAGTAGACTCAGCCATCCCTGAAGCCAACCCAGATGCCATCATAAACGTAGCAGGTTGGGTACCCAACGGCAGCCTACGCTACAGCAATTCTCCGGCCCTGCGCGCCAAAGTATTCGCCACAAACCACCTCGGGACACTAAACGTGCTTGGCTCGGCGCAAAAGACAACATGCAAAGCTTTTGTACACACGTCTTCGTGTACAGTGCTCTCCGACGACTTGGACCACGACTTTCCAAACATGACCGAGGATATGCCCATCGGTCGTGCAACTCTAGCATATGGAGCGTCAAAGGCACCCGCCGAACTCGCCGTCCTCGCCGCCAACAACGCCTCTGCCTCGTTCAAAACCTGTGCGTTGAGACCTGCGACTATCATCGGGCCTGGAGACACTTATGGCGTAATCGCCACCATGCACGCCTGCATCGCCAATGGCGAAACACCGTGGATAATTGGCAGCGGAGACAACATGTACGATTTCGTGTTTGTTTCGAATGTGGCCGATGCACATGTTCTCGCACTTGAAAATTTGCTTTCTGCAACTCCGGTGCCGGGGGATGCTGCAGGACAGGCTATTTTTGTGTCGAATCAACAACCGATTTACTTTAGAGACTTTATGTTGGCTGTTTGGAAGCAGTTCGATCACGTGCCGCCGTTTCAACTGAGGATACCTACGTCGTTGGCTTGGTTTGCTGGGTTGATGGCAGAGGTCAATGCGTGGGTGATGGGAGGCAGGGAAAGTGCATTGAGTAGGGGTAGTGTAAGGGATGCCGTGGGGACGAGATATGCGAGTAATGAAAAAGCGAGAAGGATATTGGGATACTATCCACGAGTCGATTTTGTAGATGCCGTCAGGCTGGCTTGCGAGGTAAGTTACACGTATCGCCTTGAGGATCTGAAGGGGTGTATGCTGACAAAAGGACACCAGGACTACAGACGTATCTTGAACGACAAGGAGAAAGGCAAAAAATCTTGATTTCGTGTTGGTCGATAAGCACCATGCCAACAGTAAACGGAGAGGAATAAAGATAATGCTTGGTATATGCACAACGTCTAAACAGCAAAATACTCCACATCCAGATCGTACACGCCACAAGTCAGCTGAAAAACTGTATATCCTCGTCCGACTCTGCCACACATAAACAGTTTTGAACGGCAGATTAGTATCAAGGCGGCCGAGGATCCAGATGAAAGGAATTTGGATGGGGGGAGAGAAGTTACTGCAGAAAGACATGAGATTTTGATGTCTTTTTGTAAAAGTGAGCAAAGAAAAGCAAAAAAAAGGCAGTATTGATTGCGCTACGGCAGAGCACAGGTACTACGGTGAGAGGCTAGTTGGCAGAACGAAAGCACTGTGAATCGAGTCGAGACCAAGAAGTATGCACTTTTTCTAATTACCGATCAGCTATGTACTCAAGAACAACAAGCCAGCCCTCGAGACAAGCCTCTCCAGCCAATAAGACTTGGCATCGACTATCAAGCAAGAGCACAGTTGTCTTATACCAACCAAGCTCAATTAGGTCTCAAAGGCTTCCACGCAGCCATCCCATCCTCCTCATCATCCAACAAATTCTTCTGTGCCTGTGCTTTCCCCTGTCCTAACCCCGTCCCTCTCCTCGGCGGCAACGGCGGTCCATCCTCCCCCTTCACCTGCGTACTCTTTGCACTAAACATACTCTGCGCCCCACTGGTCTGTCTGCTCCAGCTCTCTATCCCCTTTGCATTAACCTCCACCGTACTCCTCCTCGACGGCGGCAACACAGGCATACTCACACTCTTTGCAACAACCGGCGATTGCTGCTGCACAGGCAGTGTATTGATTCTCTTCGGCAGTTTCGGGGCAAACGCTTCATCTCTGGTGCTACCAGAGGGAGATTCTGAGCGCAGAGTAGACGGCTTTTTGGGGACTGGAGGTGCGGCTTTGCGAATGATTGAGTGCTGGGATGCTGTAGAGGGTCGGCGGGGGAGACGTGGTGGTGCCGGATCTGCTTCGGAGATTGGGTCGTCGAGGAGACTGGGTTGGTAGGAAGAGGTTCGGGAGGGTGCTGTAGGCTGTGAAGGTTGGTGTGGAGGCCATGCTGGAGGTAATTTTCGGCTTCCTGCTATTGCTTTTCTCTCCAAGTTTTCATTCAATGATGTCGATGCTGCCGAAGTGTTGCGTTCGCGGACGGACAATGAGCGTGGGGGTGGTGGATTGGGTCGAGGTACTTTGACCCAGTCGGGCTCAGTAGTAGCACTGAACGGATTGGGTGCTCGTTGCGGATTGCGGACGTGTCCGTCGCTTGGAGGTTTCACCGTCGAGCGAGCCGGCATACCATTGTCCAGCCACCATTTTCTTCTGTCCGAACTTGCTGGCGGCAAGCCAGGCTCAATGGACTCATAGCCGAGTAGATCTTCGTCATCGCTATCGTCAGCTCTCGTGGCAGTATGCCCACCGACTACAGCACGTCTGTGTTTGTAGAGTCCTTCGCTGATTTCTTGCTTTTTCTTTTCATCAATGACGGTGATTGTGCATTGGAAAGTGGCGTAGACAGGTCGATGGTCTGAGAACTTTAGAGGTGCAGTATTGTAGTGTATCTGACGCAAATTGTGGCCTTTGGTCAAGACACGATCACACCATGCAGGGATGCGAGCTTTGTCGCTGCTGTCATATTCATCCGTACCGACATCGTATTTGTATGTCGGCAAGAAAGTGATTCTGGCCTCGTTGTAGTATGGGAAGGTCTTGCCATGAACCATCTGGAGATTGAGCTGTGACTGGTCAGTACAAAGATGCTTGATCAAACCAAAACACAACTTACCTGATCGTTTTCGTAGAGTTTTTCGAGGTCGCCCATCTTAACCAGCTGCCTCGTCTTCTCATTGGCCATCCCGATACGATAATTGAAGTCGCCAAGCCAGATGATGGTGTCGTGATCTTCAATTGACCTATTCCTTGCAAATCGAAGCCCATGGCTGATCGTTCGGTAGTCCTGGTTCCGCTCCTCGTAATTGGCAAATCCTGCAGCCAAATGTGCAGTGACCAAGCAGATGGATGTGTTGGCATACTCCATACGGATAGCCACAGCACCCTTGTTGCCTGCCATACCGGACATGCCGGTCTTCTTCAGAGCACCTTCCACATTCTTTATATATGGCAGAATGCTCGCTTTGACAAAGACAGATAGAGAGCAACCGACCAGCTGTCCACCTCTCAGCATGACATATTCTTCCGATCCTAGAGTTTGAGCATGCTCATTCAACGTCGTCTTGACTGCATCCTCCCATGCTTGTCTCCTATGAGGATCCGTAGACATGATCTGTTGAGGACTAAGATCGACGATCTCTTGAAAGCCGACAGCCACAATCTCGGGCTGTTGCTGAGAAAGATCGACAGGTGGACACAGCCAGGGCGAGAGATCCTCAGACAAGCCCCTAGTTTTGCCATTGAGGTTGAATGTACCAACATAGATGTTGATATTGTCGCAAGCTGAATACTCGTTTGTCCTCTTTGTAAGCTCTGCAGAAACCCAGTCGTTGATAGGGTCGAAGAGATGAACAGGAACTTGCTCAACCAAACGACCCAAGAGCATATCAATGACGTTTTGTCTGCCTTTGTCCTCGAAGTTGTTGATATACAATCGAGTTGCACTCTTGCGGAAGTCTGCAAAAGCGCCCGCGATAGACGACTTGCCATGTCTGGTGAACGAGGACTTTAGTGCTCCGGTGCCTGCATAGATTCGAGACAAGGCATCACCGTTATCAGCCCAGAGGGTTCCATGTCGAACCCAGAAATCGTTGGTTGCTGTCCTCTCGCCTCGCTGGTTCAAGAACTCTTGGATAGCCATTTGACTGATGAGTGTCTGTATCAGGTTCGTCCTGTCCAAACAGTCAAGACAATTCGTACGGAATACGCCTTCCTGCTGTAGAATGCCCATGTTCCTTCGAATAACCGATTGTGGCCTACCGTTGGCATTCTTCGGTTGATCATCTACTTCTTCGGAGAGAAAGTAGGCAAAGTTTTCGATCGAGTCCTGGACGTATCTTCTGATGCCCTTTGCTGCTTCGTATCCAAGTGCGCGAGTCTCGGCGTGGAAATCGTAGTCAGTCTCTTTGATGAGCTCGTGGTCTTCAACCTCTTTTTCCCCGGGCTCGCCAGAAGGCAGATTTAGAGGACTGTTACGAACATGGGATTGATACCTCCGACTGAGCTCGAGTTCACCAGGTTTTTCATTGCTGAGCAAATTGACTACGTGGATGTTGCCATAGGTGATCTCCAGGTCAGACATGTGTTTGTCGAATGCAGGTTGTGATGCCTCAGCAGACCGAGTAAGCTGTATCTTTTGCTGTCCTGGAGTGAAGCCTGCTGCTTGTTCCCAGAACAGAGGAATACTGCCTCGTACTTGCACATAAGAGAAGCTTGTACCTGCAGGCGTAGAAAAGATGACCTCAGTCTCGACGAAATTGGCAACATTGCCATCGTCGTCAATACCTCGTGCATTGAAACGAGTACCAGCTCTACGGCAGGATAGACGAGATAGCAATGTTAGTGTGGAAGGAAAGCCAGAAGATGTGTGGCTGATCGGCGAAGATGCAGGGGGAACTGTTAGGGTCATGGCAAAACCGCGTATCGCAGATGTCAACATGCGAGAAGCATCCAGATCTCTTCTTTCTCGCTCTGATAACCTGGAGCGAAAGCTGACCAGTGGTTGGATCATGTATGAGTTCCATAGAAAGCCGGCATCCAGACTGTCGATTGCAACAGTTGCTGACAATGATGATCTAACATAAATCAGCTTTGTATTGTTTGATAGAGATGTCGATTGACACACCTGTCTTGGAGACGTCTTGTCAGATCGAAGTCTGCGCTGTAGTAGAAGGTGCCTCCACTGAGCAGTTTCTTCATGGCCATGCAAGGGTGTTCCATGGCAGGATCTCTAGCATGATAATGGTCGAAACCATCTTCATCGACATCGTCTGTCGAGAAGTTGTTGATACGATCCAGAACAAGATAGTCATAGTCGGACTTGTTTATGCAATCTGGTCTTGATGAGCAATAAATCCGCAAGAAGACTGAAACTACAAGACTCACGGAACTCGACGGAGGTGATCTTTAAGACGTTCTCGCCATCCCTCACTGTGGCAGCTCTTTGTGCTCCATTAACAACGCACAGAAAGATATCGCCGTTGACCGTGATCAAGCCAAGTGTTCCGAACACCGAAAGAGAAGTCAATGATCGAAAATCGGTGGTATCAGTATCAGCAGTCTTCGCAAACTCGACCATACATTTTGGCTGCAGAGTCGCGCTTTGGGTGGAGTTGACGGAAAGCGAAGAGGCGCCAGCAGTCGAGGGACTATGGCGGAAGGTCAAGATGTGGTCATCAGTTGCCAGTGCAATCGCGCGATGAGGATGGTCCCTCAGTAACACACGGATTGTCATGCCGCATGCTTTGCAATTAAGAGATTCCTAGTAGAAAGTGGATGCGATATTATCGTAGGAAGTAGGCAGGTTGGTAGGCATATCTAACCAGGAGATGGATTAACAATGGTTTCGGAACGTCAGCTGACGCCGGGATTGTTCTACAGAACGTGTCTCGTGAGTGAGGATAACTATGGATATATGTCTGATCGATTGGAAGCAAATCGATGCTGGGATGCGGAAATCCAAACGTCTGTCTTATGTGCTCTTCAGTCTGACGGAAAGGAGGTTATATGGAGAATACAGAGACGAAGAGGTGGGTTTGAGACTCAAGCTTCACAAGTTATTCAGGAACAAATGTAAGGCCAGGCATTCATGTTGCCAAAAGATGATGCCAGACACATGTAAGACAGAAATTCATTATTATGCAACTTGCAGTGTGATGGGGATAGATGATATTGATACAAGAAGATAATTGAACGCCCTTAACCATGCTGCCTCTGATGATGGCCCATCAACCAATGTAACCATGGCGACTCCAGAGTATTTCCTTTAATAAACATCCTTTTTCATTTTGTACATGTGTCTGAGATGATACGGAGAGGTGGGTTCAGTGACTGAGGGTGGATCTCTTCTTCAAAAGTCTTCTCTTGATCAGGTTGCGACCGTTTCTCGTGCGAATACGGGCAAGGAAACCACTTCTTCGCTTCCTCACACGGTGTGAGGGGTCAAATGTGTCTCTCTTGGGGCCTCTGGCCTGCAGAAGGGTGAGTGTGGTAGAGGCGGCTGGCAGAGTTGGGAGCTCGAGGGTGGTGTTGAGTGATAATGTCGAGGTTGGGGTAGTGGGAAGCGTTGGGCGTCTAGATGACAGCAATGAGAATGTGCGACTGCGATGCCTGGTTAGCGGGTATGTGGAACGAGGTGTAGTGTGGGAGACGTGCGATTGTGCGGGTTGCGATGCGGCCAGAGGGCGAAGAGTCGACTGGAGCAGCGGCGTGGTCGAGGCGAGACTAAGCGAAGGCCGGGCTTGGGCAATATGCCGTGTGCAGTGTAGGAACAGCATGACGGGCGGCGACAGACTGTGGTATGTGTATGTGAATGTGTCAAGGACCTTGCTGTCGCTCCTCTGAGCTGCATCAATCATGATCCAACACGACGCTCGGGCCATCAAAATTTCTCGGCCTCCAGGTCTCCAACTTTCGTAAATCCCAGTTCTGCTGCGCAATTGCATCTTGCCCTTTCACAGACTCACAATGGCCTCGACAACTCCCTACCCGCCGCATCGCTCGCACCCTTCGACGCGTATCTCTCCCGAAGATGCCTTCGCGTCGCTGAGCACATTCATCGCTGCTTCCGAATCTACTCCTTGGCTCCACCCGGATGCTCGCATCACTCCCGATGACATCAAATACTCGACCAACGGTGGTCCTCAAGGAGGAATCATCATGCACCACCTCCGCCGTATCGAGAAGGGTCTGAACGGCGAGATTCTCGCTCCCGAACCTGACGACATCTTCGACCTGCCCGAAGGTGACGATGCCAACCTCGACAACCTTGCCGGCTACCAGTCTACTCTGGACGGTGGTCTCAAGAAGGGTGCTCTGAAGAGATTCGAGGAAGAGGGAGAGGACCCCGAGGTCTATGCACGCAACCAAGAAATCCTCGAGGGCGAGGTTGGCGACAGAGACACTAGTCATGCTCAGGCCAGCTACGACGCTGACGCTATGGATGTCGACGATGAGGCATATGCTGGTGTTGGTCTGTCAAAGGCTGAGAGAGACGCCAGAAAGGAGGCTAAGAAGGAGAAGAGGAAGGCCCTTGCGAGAGATAAGGCTGCGAAGAACAGATCAGAAGGTTGATCCGTCCACACCCACCTGCCTCGAACATCGAACATACCCTCTTTTCTTGGTCACCAAGCTCAATGATGAGCGATATCATCACGCACCGCTAGGATGGATCATCTTTCTTATAACGAGGGCTTGTGCGTCCTCGACACGATTTCTTTTACGACACAGCTGTACTACAGCTCACGACCAGTGGCCTCGCCCGTCTTCTCCTCCAACACTTCCTCCTTTTCTTGCGAAACCTTCTTTTCGCTGGTCCAGCCAACGGCCTTCAGGCGTTCTGTGAGGATTGGGTGCGAGTAATGGAAGCTAGAGTACATCCAGTCGGCATCCATGCTGGAAAGGTTCTGGATCTGAAGCTTGATCAAAGAGCTGGCCAGCTCAGCCGAGTAACCGAGCTTGAGCGAGAAGTTGTCTAGAAAAAGCGTGTCAGCACAAATTTACATAATCCCACACTTGTGTGATAACATACCAGCTTCAAACTCCATTCTTCTAGTCATGATGTTCATGAAAAGCTTGATGACAGAATCCGTGGGTGCCAGAACTTCGTTGAAAAGGATGAACCCAATCATGATCGGTCGTTCGTGAGTGAAGCCAAAGGCATTGTATAGCGAGTGGTTGTTGATGAAGACGGAGAAGAGAGTGAACATGTAGAACAATTGCGCCTGCGAGAGGAGAAGCAACTTGGTTGTGTGTCCCATCTTCCAGTGACCCAGCTCGTGAGCAAGAACAGCCTCGATCTCCTTGGTGTCAGACTTCTCAATCAGGGTATCGTAGATGACAATCTTCTTCTTCCAGGGTAGACCGGTGAAGTAGGCGTTACTGTGAGCACTGCGCTTGCTGCCATCGATGACCTGCAGTTCCGAGAGAGGGAAGTCGAGACGCTGCGCTAGAGCCTCAACGGCGACCTTGAGCGGACCAGGCTCGAGAGGAGTGAGCTTGTTGAACAGAGGAACGATGACGATGGGATAGATGGTGATGGCGAAGAGCTGGACACCGAGAGCGAACAGCCAAAGGTAGTAGAAGAACTTGTCACCAGTCTTTTGGATGATCTTCAAGAAAGCCCAGCCGAGCGGAACACCAAAGGTAACAGAAAGCGCTTGTCCCTTGAGCAAGTCGGAGACCCACAGACCGACAGTCTGCTTGTTGAAGCCGAACTTCTCCTCGAGGACGAAGTGGTGGTAGTACGAGAGAGGCAGACTAAGGAGCGTCTCGATGAAAGATGAGGCGAAGACGAAAAGCAGCGAGTGGGCGATTTCTCCTTGACAACTTGCAGGAAGGTAGCGAGTAAGAGCAAGACCGGTAAGAGCCCAGAATCTGGGATAGAAATCGTAGCGGATGACGGCGAGAGACTTGAGCTGAGAGATGGCACCAGAGACGAAGCCATACTTGGCTTTTGCGCGACCGTAAGCCTAGAATGTGGTGGTTAGAAGAGCGTGGAGACGGACAAGCGATGTATACAACACACCTGACTCTTGTCGAATGTGGCCTGGTCGACTTCGTTTTGCAACTGCTTGGGAACCTTTGTCCCTTGCAGCACACGGTACTGACGGAATGCCAACCAGTTCTCCAGAAGATACTCTCCCAAACTGAACGAGATGATAAGGGACTTCCAGGGGAAGCCTGGGCGATCAAGCCATCCGGCTAGGCGAGACAGGAAATCCATCATCGCAACCTGAGATGAAAAGTGTCTTGTGAGGACAGAATGCAACAGCAAAGTCAAGGTACAGACGAGAGTTGGCACATGCGTGGGCCAAGCAAGACGTTTGATCCCGAGCCCTTGTTTTGAAACGCCCGAGGCCCCGCAGCAGCAAGCTCTCTCCAGAAGAAAGCCGTCACAAGGCAGAGCTCGAGGCCTCAGAAGCGGACATGGACTCCCAATCAATATACCAAGATTGGGGATGCTGTCGCTGTGCCACGTCGGGCGTGTCGGAAACCAATCATGGGGCTGGTGTCCAATGATTGCCGCCGCCGCAGATGCACACGCACGTCACTAGCAAGTTGGCAGCGCTTACGTTCCTTTCTAGCCTGTTCTTGCTGCTTAATGCGCAGATTCACCTTCCGTAAGCATCGTGCTGCCCAAGACCGCGCACTCAGGTAGGCCACGAGAAGGCTCATCGACTCTTTCTTTCGTTTCGTCAAGTCACTATGATCGTCCAACTCTTTTGATTGTGCCCCACTCTCACTTCCAGCCTCACCACCCATACCAACCCCCTCCTCGTCACGCGAAAGACATCGAAACCATGGACGGCGCCCACGGCCAACGAAGACCTGGCGACTTTTACTTCCAGAAACCAAAGACTCCCGAACCAGACACTCCAACGGTAGGCCCTCTACGCATTCACAAAGCGAACCGTTCGACCTCGACCGCCTCAACTACATCGACTCCCTCGAGAACATCGTCCGAAGAAGCCGAGGTCGACGGCATGTCGCAGACCAGACGCCCCAGCCCTCCATACCCCGATGATCGCCTTCGTCCTCTGCAATCTGCTGCTGGCGCACAACGCACAGGAACTCCTGATGTCAATCCAGCAGGCTTGCGCCGTCAATCCTCGACTCGTGCCAAGTTTGGTGCGAGCGATCCAAACCGCCCTACAATTTCTGGCTATGCCGGCACTCCACCACCCTCTCTCACTCCAGGATTCGGAGGCAACAAAACAAAGTCTGCGCCGGAAATACCAGCCAAGGAAAAAGTAGACGACGATGATGGCCTGTTTCAGAAGCCTCCACCAAACCCTACCATACCAGCAATCCCTGTAGGCGACGAGGGAATAGCTCAGTCTACATACCAACAGTACTACCCTCCTCCAACAGCTGCCACTCTCCAGCCTCCCAGCGCTGGCATGAACAGATTGAGTTCGACTGCCTCTACATCTACCACACGCGCCCAGCGAGGTTCTCCACCACCTCCAGAGACACCTATACTCGGAAGGTCAACGGGAGGCTTTGAGCCTGCATACCCATATGCTCACAGTGCCGCGGCGTCTCGCACCAACCAGTATGCCAGCCCTGTTGCTCGTCCTTCGACCATGTCGCCATCACAGCAGCCAATCGAAGTTCCTCGTCCTTGGACACCAACCGAACAACCTGGCAGCTATCCACACGGTCCCCCGGTCGCCTTCCAGGGCGACACCGAGGTCCCTCCTGCGACAAACTACCAGAGTCCTACTCCCGCAGCTTACCAAAGTCCCTCTCTGTCGAGTCAGAATCGGGCATACCAGATTTCTCCTTCTCAGCCTCTGCAGCAATTCGTGAGCCCTCCTGTCCCACAATTCGGGGTCCCCATCACTCAATCCTCTTCTCCTGCCCAGCTTGCTCAACCGACTCAATATTTGCAGTCGCCTCAGCCCAACCAGCCTGGCTCAAGGTTGTCATTTTCGCCTCACACACATCCATTGGAGCAGGATATGCAGCGGATGCAGGTAGCAGATGAACCTCCCCCAGCATACTCGAGTGTGTCTCAGCAGAGGCTGTTCTCCGGAGCGAATACTCAAGGTTATGCGAACGAGAAGCGTCTGAGTAATGCTTCGGTGCCTAGCTCCACGTCTTCGCAAGACCCAAATCTCCGCAGACACCCAGCTTTTGCCAATAATGCTGGCCAACCAGCTGTACAACAGCCCGTGCAGCAGTCTGTTGCCTCTACTCCAGCCACGGCTCTGGCTCCTATCCAGATCCTGTCACCAAGTCCAGGCCCAAGTGTAACACCAGCATCTCCCCCACCTCTTCCTGAAGGATGGATAGCTCATTTGGATCAAAATTCAGGCCAATATTACTATATCCATCTCCCGACCCAATCTACGCAGTGGGAGTTTCCCAAAGGACCAACTCCGTTGAACCTTCAGGAACCACTCTCGCCAACTGGTACGTTCGCAAACCCAATGGCTTCCCCAGCTCTGGGTGGATTTAACCAGCCGTTGGCATCTCCTGGCTTTCCTCCACAGAGTGCTTCGTACCATCGTGACAGTATGTTGAGCATGAACAACCTTGCGAGTCCTACCGTTGCCGGCTTTACAGGCCCACCTCCAGTCGCGGGTGTGGATATGTACAAAGTCGCGCCTACGAACGGCGTCTACTTCGGTCCATACCTACGCTATACCAATATAGACCTTGAGAGAGGCCTTTGGCTCGGCTCCATTCTTCTGGTCACAGATGTACCCCAACCTCCTACCATCCACATCCACCAAAGCACCGACTTGTCTCCCAACCGTGAGTCTTGTCGACGCCTATATCGATCACTACTGACATGCAACAGCTCGTCAACTGAAAGCAAATCCAATCTATCAACATCAACGCTGGACATTTTATCGCTACGATGTCGATCTGGTCATGGACGAACAAGACACTAAGTGGACATATGCTATCACATCGCATCTCGGTTGTACCAGATATGAGTTCCTTGTTGCCGGACGCTATGAGACGAGCTGGCGCTTCATCTCTCACTCTGGCAACGACTTTGCACTCAACGTCAGTGCGAACGAAAGAGCCAAGCTGGGAGGTATTGGCCTCATGTGGAAGGATGTTCTACAAAAGCATATCGAGTGCGGTGGCTTTCACGCTCAGCTTGGTCTTGGTGGTCAAATCTTTGGTGACCGTCTTTGGAAAGAGGTCCCCGCCCTCAGACAATGGACTGCCATGAGTGGAAAGGAGAACCGCAAAAACGAAGCTTGGTCTGCAAAGCTTGAGGATGATGTGTCACACGCTTACTTCCATTACTACTCAAGTCACTTCGATCAGCCTCATGTGCGAGAAGCTTTCGCCCAAATTCCTCATGTTTTGACGCTTGACGACAATGATATGTAAAGTATCTTACCTCTGACCAGGAACCAATGACTGACAATCAACAGTTTCGATGGTTATGGCTCCTACCCCGATTATATGCAACAATCAAACATGTTCAAAAACATCGGCCGCATTGGTACCGACATGTACCTTCTGTTCCAGCATCACACAACACATGAGATTCTTCGCAACGTTTCCGGTGATCTGGATCTGTTCAGCATCACTGGCACCGGTTGGCACTTTGTCAAATATCTCGGTCCCGCGGTAGTTGTCGTTGGTCCAGACACTCGCTCTGAACGAGATTCGCACAGAGTCATGGCTGGACCCACCTATCAAGGTCTGTTTCCCAAGGTCGCCACTCTGCCGCCGAGCGTGCAGCATTGTATCTGGATGATCCCTGTGCCTCTCCTCTATCCACGACTTGAGACTGCAGAGCACATAGCACATACCATGGCAACAGGCAAGAAAGCTGTCACCGGCACGTTTAATATGCTAGGTCGAATGACAAGTTCTGTTGCTGGAGTCGTCGGCGCTAAGGGCGTCGTTGGTGACGGCTTCAGCTCGATCAAGAAGGCTGTCGGAAAGTCAGGTCTGATGAGTAGTGTGCTCAGCCCCTTCGGCGAGATTGACATGCTGGACGAGCTGCGAGATATGTGGACTCACGAATCAAAGGTAGCCAAGCTCGATTTCATGATGCGAAATGATGCTAACAACTCTCGACAGGACCTCGAGCGGACGTACATGATTCGTACTTTACAAGGGATTGCACACAACAAGTCACTCCGCATGACCTTCCTGTCCGGTAGCGTCAACGCTTGTGGTGCCGGCCTCGTCCATGACCCATCCCACCCTACAGATCACAAGACAATGTATCAACTCATCACGTCGTCGATCGTCAACGCACCTCCGCCATCCTACGTTCTCCGCCTGCTCAACAGCAACCCAAAGCAACCAATCTACATACCTCAAAACGGTCAGCGCAGTGCAGGACCACACCAACCAGTCCAGTCAAGCGACACAAAAGAAGACATGATGGAAATCTTCGTGGCAGATGTGAATGGTGCTCCCCGCGAGATGAAGCGTCTCATGGGCCGCAGAAACTATGTTGCCATGGTTGCTTATGATCCTGAAGCTATTCGGGGATCTCACGGTTCTGTTGTTTCTAGCAACAAGGGATCTAGTCGCCTCAGTCTTGCTGCTGATTTCATGGTGCAGAACGAAGGTGCGTATGCGGCGCCTGTTAAGTACGGTCCTGTCATCATTCCCAGCTTGGAGTTTGGTCGGTGAAGAGCGGGGTGGAGAGTGGTGGAGAAGGGAGGGGGTGGTCTGCATTCTTGTTGTAAGTTAGCGTTCTACTACTTGCCCTTTGTACAAGGGCGTCATTATTGCAACGACGAGTTTCTTTCGTTTGCTGTTTCCTCGTTCTCCTGAAAAATGTATCGTCAGCGATGATTTGATCTATACCACCTCCATCGCTGCTTCCTTTCGAATTCCTCTCAGTTCTCCTATCTCATCCTATGATTGCTTGTTTTTTTTTTTCTCCCTCAAGAGCAGTTGGCACGACAGCAGCAAGCCCACCTTCACCTGCTTTCAGTCCCGACCCCTGATTTCGTCACGGGGACCACTTCACCAACACTTGCGTACATTACCACCAAAGTGAGCCCTCCTTTTGACCGGCGGTGAGATGGTGCAGTGGGAAGCAGATGACAGTTATCGCTAGATGAAGTCATCTGTGACTAGCTGCATTCATCATAGGTAGTTGGTTCGATTCCAACACTGGTCACCTTCTCCTTTTTGCACTTTTGTTATAGGTCTTTCCATTCTTTCACTTTCACCCTAATCGAATGACATAGTCGTAGCTTCACTTTTGCTCCCGCAGGTCCTTCGCCCCTTGCATGATTGACTCGTTTAGATCACTACCTTCCACTCCACATATGTGAGACTACACAAGCAGGCGGATGTGCGCTTCATCTTGACTAGCGGTAAGATGGTGTAGTTGGAAGCAGATGTCAGTTACCTCCCATTTGGTATATTCATCTGTGACTAGCTACATTCATAATAGGTCATTGGTTCGATTCCAACGCTGGTCACCACTTTCTTTTTGCTCTTGCTGTCAACGCTTACACTATTCTCACTTTTTGCTGTTGTTATGACGCGTGTTTGTGGTATGGATACAAAAGGCTATGTCTTTTCTTTGCTTGGTGTTGTTTGAGAGTCACTTACAGTCAAAAGGAGATGCAGTATCTGACAAGGGCTTTTGGTCTTCTTTTGTGTATCGAGAGCCCTTGTGTGATGAGTCGCCATACTGGGGATATAGAACTGGTAGCATCATCGAGAGGCGGTTGTTTGGTTGGCAAACTTATTACCTTCATTGAGCAGAAGACAGTCAGATGCGCGTGAACAGATGGTCAAGACCCACGACTCAAAGCTCAAACACAAAACACAAACATTCACTCTCAGATTCAATTTTCACATCACTAACCTATTCACACTCGGACTCAACTCTGGAGACACCAATCCACTCTCTCCACAAAACTACTTGCGCAGTGCAATCTAGGCTGGTTCATCATCTCCTGCCCATTTGAGCAGATCGTCGACAGGTATGTTTTGCAGCATTATGGTTCATGGATATCTTCTGGGCTTACATTGATATACTGCCACACAGATTGCCCAAATCTTTGCTATACAGCTTTCGTCATCCGGCGTCGGTATCTTGTTAACAACAACCAAACTCGAAGATGCCGGCTTCCAATCCCCACGATATCTCTCAGTACTCGAAAGGATCGGCAGCAGTCCATGTCGTGTCGACCGTCGCTTTGATTCTGTCGCTATACATGATCCTCGTGATCGGTCTGGTCTTCAATTCACTCATGTTTCTTGCGGTGCTCTTTGAACCGCTCATTCGAGCTATTCTTCAGTTGGCCGTCGACCACTTTTCTTGGTTCATCATCATGATCCTCGTCTTCTACATCTTCACCACTCATATCTCACTTCCCACGCCGGTGTCAGATCCCACTCAAACCTCGTTTCAGCAAGAAAGTGGGCACAAAATCCTCGGAGACATCAAGGCAGAGACTGCGGAGGAGATCCGAGAGAGACAAGAGGATGACTTGAGATCGAGGTTCAGTCTTCGACTTTACAAGGTGCTGTTCATGGAACACATCGCTGAGACTATCGACGAACATGCCCGTGAACTCGACTCACAGAACCAAATTTAATTCAGAGGCACTCATGTGAGACACGCTATCACACAAAGCCAGTCGGAAACATTAGCTAGTGAGTCAAGTTGTGGAGATCGACAGTGAGACTATTGCAACTGTCTCGAAAACTACTGAGGGGGATGGAGGCACGAGCCGAACGATTCTGAGTGTACGGAGAGTCTCAAACGATGGCGAGACAGTTAGGGACACACAAAGGAATAACCAACATCAAGACACTGCATGTCTCATGACAGCCCACAAAATTCAGTTCAAGAATCACAATCACACCAGACTTTCTACTGTCTCTACTGCTTCATCGACCCTTTGGCAATGACTATTGCGCCATCATTGCTGGATAGCAAAGGAAAGGGTGGAGGTGGTTTGCATGGCAATGTTACACAAAGACACAGCCGACTTCCAAGACAAGACACAGTCGTATG
This sequence comes from Aureobasidium namibiae CBS 147.97, assembly GCF_000721765.1. Taxonomy (NCBI): domain Eukaryota; kingdom Fungi; phylum Ascomycota; class Dothideomycetes; order Dothideales; family Saccotheciaceae; genus Aureobasidium; species Aureobasidium namibiae. Next base: position 112,748 of record NW_013581196.1, on the reverse strand, counting down.
CAAGGCACGAACATTGCTTCCACGGCCATATCAAACTTTCTCGACCCTCAAGACGACCTCCACCAACACACCTGCACGTGGAAGGCATGTCTTCGAGATAATTATCAGAAGATATCCTTGTAGTGTATTAATATGCTGCCATGGTTGCTTGAGACACTTGTCTTCACTCTTCACCAGTACATCTTGTGTAAAGCATCGATCAAACATGCTGAGGCCTGGTCTCTGCTGTATCTTCCGCGCTCTGGCTGGCCTGATTCTAGCCCCTTTTCTGTTGGCATTTATTTCAGTGTCTTATTCGCCTGTCTGACCTTCCTCCCTGGTTCACTGGCTGTCGTCTACCTGGTGCTACAAGCTTCCCTTGCTGGGAAATCGATTACGCTCGCGATGATCGCAAAGCTCTTCTTTGAGGTAGTTGGAGACATCCTTTCGCTTGTCGTCGACTGCTTTCCCTGGCTCGTTGTCGTTCTCTTTGCCATCTTCCTCGTCGCTTTGCTTGCCGATCTCATCTCCGGCAGATCCGACTCGACTGCGTCCAGATGTGACTGTCAGTACTCTCCATTCAGAGACTTCAGAGAAGAAGTCAAGAGGAGAGAGCTAGAAACACAAGCCAAAGGGTTCAGAGGGTACAAAGAGACGTTTATGATGGCAAGACAGCCAGGGATACACAAAGAACGAGACGACTTCTGAGACACTACGGATGTCTTGCAAGAATCTGTAATGATTGAGAACCACTTTCACACTCATACCAGCCTTTGACGGACCACAACACATCCTCTTGTCTACAAAAGGGATGCAAAACCTATGCTTTGAGATTATTTGCCTTTCTCCGTCGGCATCGAGCATTACTCGAAACAGTAAATCTACGGAAGGATCCTTGCAAATAACCTCTGGCTAATACTCTCCAGCCGCAGACAACTTCAAGCAAACGGGGTTCGGTCTTCACTGAGCTACCTCAGTCGAGAGTCCAACAAGAAACAACTCCAAAGATGCCTACCTTCCATCCCCAGAACGCCTCAAAAGTCCCTGGAAAGATCGCCTTTGTCGCTGCACAGTGCATAGTCTGCTGCTTGGTCTTCGTTCTCGGTCTGCTCATGTTGCTCGCAACTCTCTGTCTGATCATCGAATACTTTCCCTGGTTTCTCGCCATCGGCCTCCTCATGCTCATCGCTACAACTCCAGAACTCCAGCAAGGTATCTCGGCAGCAGTTGAGAGAAAGAAGAGGGAATATGAGTCAAAGTCGACACAGACATCTGAGCCTCCTGTTGCTGAGCCCGAGGCTCACATGACTCCTGAACGTCCGATCAAGATGTCTTTGCGCAGTGGCAGATTGGTTTGAGGCACCGAGCAAGCTCTGATTGGGAAGCTTTGTTGTGAGATACGGCAGCTCGACATGTTGAGAAGAAACTTCTACTGATGACTCTAGGCGCAGAAGAAGTGAGACCAAGATCACCATACCCCGTTCAGTCTCAAAGAAGAAGCCAGTATGAGATACACGGGTTGAGAGGAACTGAAATTGGCAAAAAAGGGGAGTAAAAGCGATGGAGAATACTCTCGAGATTGAGAGACCGACGATCAAGCAACGAAGCTAGACACGACACGACTTGTCCAATACTGCAGACAGATCTATCCATCAGGTGCCTATTGGCTTATCCTTGTGCGTTCTGGTCTTTTTCGTTTGTTGTCTCGTCGTCGCGACGATACAGTTCTCGGCATTCTTCCACGAGAAACACACTCACAACTCACTTCCACGTCCGCATCCACAAATCTACCAACTTTTCCATCATCACAATAAACTACGCGAGCAGCAGCATCATCAACGAACATCAACATCTCCCACTATAACCCCGACCAAACCTCACAACAACAACAACAAAAATGTTCCCCATCTTCGCCATCCTCCTCATCCTCATCCGTATCATCACCCGCACTGCCACCCTCCTCTTCAAGCAATACCACCTCCTCCAGCTGTACCAAACCCTCTGCTTGATCCTCGACCACGTCCGCCCTGCCATCGGCATCCCCATCTTCGGCATCATCACCGGAATGACTCTGTCAAACTTGTTCCCGGGTCTCAGCAACGCCGACATTGCGGTTTACGCTGGTTTCATCGTGTGCGTGGAGTGGTACGTGTACAGGGCTGCTGGCATGAGGGTGGGCGGTGTGCTGTGGTTCGTGCAGGATAGAGAGTTGCGTCGTGGTATGCAGGGATGAAGTGCGTTGCTTCTCGTTGGAACAGACTGGGTTTTGAGGAGAGTGCTGTGAGTTTTTATAGTGGTTTCATTGGGGTGGGTGCAAAGCTGATGAGAAAGGGAGCAGCAAACTGTCCGCGGGTACCATCGACGGGCCCGCTCGGGCACACGATATAACAGCAAGTTCACCAGGACCTTGGGCAAACACACAAGGGAGCCAGCACTATGCGTTGACACAGAAAGGAATGGGCATCATAGAGGAGATAATAGGAACTTGATACACAACCATGATCGATGAATACCCAGCTTTGACTACCATCAACTTCTCGTCCATTTTTGCAACTTGCGTCTAACCATAGAGAACTGTCCGCTTGCAACATCAGCACCATAAGCAAGGATGGAAATTTACTGACAGCGGCGGCACAAAAGTTTTTCCATTTCTGTGGAGCTGTATCATCTTCTTTCTGAAAAATGTATCTACAACATGACAACACCCACACCACCACGTTGTGTGGCATCAACTTGGTTCCTAGCGTCAACGCCAGAGGGTATATCTGCAGTGCGGTAGTTGAAGAGGTAGTAGTGCAACTGTCCATCTCCAGGGCCGAATTTCTGGTCGACGAGGAAGAGAGGGTTGTCGAGGAGGGTTAGGGCATTGAAGACGTCGAATTTGGCCTGTGTGAAATATCGTTAGTGATCAAAATCATCCAGTAAGGGGTGTGAGAGCAATCTTACCTGCTTGGCAAGGATCAAAGCATCCTTGACCAACAAATTCAACCTCGCCTTCAGAACCTCATCATCCGCATTCTGCGTCTCGAACGCAGCTTCGGTGGCATAGTAAAATAGGTATGCAGCACGGATAGTAGTAGCAGATTGAATGACCGAACTCTCCAAGCTGTAGAAACTAAAGAAATCCGTGATTTTTCCAGCTGTGTTTGGATCTTCGACGACGTAGGTCCACACAACGCGTGTTTTGCTCTTGGGATCGACTTCTTTGTCAACGAACCAGTGCAAAACTTCTTCCTTGTTGAATTCTTGGGCCATCTTGGTGCGCTTCATGTAGCGAGAAAGCAAATCACAGACTTGGTCCGCGTCTTCGGCTTTCATCAAGCGTAGTCCGGGAGTCACGCTGCGTTCGGGCAGACGGTATTTTGAAATCTGGCGCATTTTCGTGCTGCCATGAGGCAGATGGCTGAAACCTACACTGTAGAGTTTCTCCCAGTCGAGGACGCGGTGGAAGTAGCGACAACTGGCTACTGGCTTGGGCAAGACCACGCCAGCGGTGTATATGGCCTGGTAGATGCCCTCGAGGTTGCAGCGGCGGGTGATTTCCATGATGAGGACGGGAGCGAGACGCTTGCTGCGGAGTTTCTTGTGGACGCAGAGGAAGTTGATCTCTGCAGTGTTGACGAGGCGGTCGCGGACGTTGAGGCGGACGGGGACACCAGAGATGAAGGCGACGAGTTTGCGGGACTTTGTTGCGCGGACACCGACGTGCCATGATTTGCGCCAGCCGGGGGCTTTGAGGGCCCAGTTGAGTGTTTCGTTGAGGTAGTTGAAGCGGAACATGGCTTCGTCGTCTTCGACGTAGTGGTTGCAGAGAAGCTCTTGGACTTCCTTTAGCTCGGCCTCGTCCAGCAGGTCAATCTCGGACCACTCAAAACCAGCGACCAGAGGAGAGGGCGTTGTAGAGACCTTTGCAGGGTCAACTTCCTTGATAGGACCCTCGATAACAGGCTTCTGTGTGGCAGCAGCCTTCTCATCAAAGCGAGGGACGGGCTGAGTGGACCAGAACCTGTAGTTTGCCATATCTTTTGCGTTCTTTCCCGAGCTCATGCCCGTCATGAGGTCGGCGGCGCTGAGAGACTTGAGGAGCTCGCGCATACTGCGGGCGTCGAGCGAAGAGCCGCCCTTGAGCATGGCCTGGGCCAGGGCAGGGTTGCTTTGTACCAGAGAAGTGATCTGCGAGTCGGACAGCTTGTCAATGGTCGAGGCGGGCAGTGGGTCCTCGACAGAGGTGGGAGCGGCGGGAGACTTGGAGGACGAGGCAATGGCAGAGACGGCGTCCTTGATCTTGTTCTTCTTGGACTTTTTGGCGGGGGCCTGTGTCGAGTCGTTGTTGTCGTTGTCGTTGTCGTCTCCACTCGACTCTGCGGCGTCTTTTACGGCGTCTCGTTTGGACTGATCCTCGGCGAGCTTGAGGTGGTCGACGGCATCGTTCAGAGCTTCCTGATTGACAGGGGCGTCTATGGGCTTGGATTCTTGTTGGGGCATGTTTGGTGGTGGTTGTATTCAAGTAAACAAGTTGCTTCTGCATGTGCGCCAACATTCGAAGCTCCTGCTCCACATGGCGGGGCTGCCTGAATTCCAAACTCGGCAGTCGGCACGCCGTCACTTCCAGCCCTCTCTGCCAACTTTGCTGCAGCATAATTACCTACCCTGTGCCATCACAGGTTACTATCCACATTCTCCTTCATTGTTCCCATCCAAAAGCTGATCTTTCCATCGAGCAAACTCGACCGCGTTGCTCCAGTGACACCTTCGACTCTTGCAGCATCATCTCGGCCCCTTGACTCTACTACTTTATCAAATTCCGACTTGGTTTTTCGCTTGCAACATCACAACCTGGGAAGCCATGGTGGCTCGGAAAAATGAACTTGCCAGTCTCGAACAAAACGACAAGTCGAAGCCTTGATCCATCATCTTCTCTACTTGTCTAATCCCAGTACTTGATCAAGCCATCCAAAGCACCAGTCACAGCCTTGGACGTCTCCTTGGGCTGCCATTGCGCGGCAACAACCGCAGACTCACTCGCCTTGATCTTGTGCCACATCTTGCACGTCTTCCAATCGTAGAAGCACACATAGCCGCCGCTGTCTCCAGACATGACCATACCGCCATCAGGACTGATAGCCACGTCGATAGCATAGCCAGCATTGTTGTGTCCGCGATAACTCTTCTTTCTGTTCTGTCTGAATCTTTCCGTAGATGCGTAGACGACGATTTGGTTGTCCGAGCTCTGGAAAGCGACATACTTGCCGGATGGGTGTGGACTTGAGCGCACCATTGGGAACATGTATGGTTCAGCGACAAACTTGATGGGCACGGGGATACCGTACTCCCATGCGCGCAAACTTTTGTCGTCTGAAGTGGTAATGAAACGGCGGTTCTCGTCGCAAAAGGTGATTGTGTTGACTGGACCCAAGTGGTGGTCGTATTCTTGGATGGGTGACTCTCCAGGCGTCCTCGTGTCGAATTGAACAATTTTCTTGTCGCTCATACCGGCGAGGAACTCGGTAGCTGAGTTTTGATCGGGCTGGAAGCGGACAACGTGAGGAGTAGCACCAGTGCTGAAGCGGCTGATGCATTGGCCAGTCTCGGTGTCCCAAAGCTTCATCTGTCTGTCGAAAGAGCCCGTCATGAAGCGAGAGCCATCATAGTTGAAGCAAATATCCGAGACAGACTTTGTGTGACCAGAGTAGGTACGCAGCAACTCTCGCTGGTGGTAAACATCCCAAATCTTGACCTTGCTATCCGCAGAAGCCGAGAGCAGCAAGTGTCCGGCATCAGGGAAGAAGCGTAGTTGCGTGATTGCCTTTGTATGAGATTTCCAGGTATGCAGCAACTTCTTTGGCGCGTAATTCTTGTAGTCGTCGGGCAAATCTCCTCGTAGATCAATATCCAGATCCTGTGGTACATGCATGTACGTCCTGCCCTGGTAATCGTATTGCTGGCTTCCATGAAACTCGGTCGTCTCCTTCGAGCCATCCGACTCGACATAGGCAGTGCCAGCCTTGGAGGGCGCAGCAGGCTGCGGCGCAATCTCATCCTCCTCGTACTCGACTTCGACCTCCTCTTCACTGCCGTCGCTATCATCAGGTCTGTCGACCTCATAGCGCGCCCATGGTCCTTTGTATGCGCCTGCACCGTAGACTACACTGCTGTCGCCTTTGCCCTCTCGCTTGCGCTTTTTGGTCGGGGGTTCGTGGTTTGCTTCTGCTGCGCGGTGGGCGTTGCGAAAGGCGGTTTCCGAGATGACGATTTCGTCGGCGTGGCCAGTGGGGACTTTGCCCTTTGTGCTCGTTGTGCGTTTGGCGAGTTGTAGTTGTTGATCCATGATGTGTGTGTAGATGAATGTTTGCGATAGAAGGTGCTGCGTCACTGTTGGAAAGTTGGAGGTTGGGGCTTGTGCGCCGCGTATCAGGGTCACCTCTGAACTTTGCATTTCTGGCGATCGTTCCTCCCTTTGCTGCAACCAGCACAATCAGGACTTTCTGATGAACTCGATCATGTGAAGCTCGTCCCTGTTCAACTTTAACCTTCTTGCAGTTTTTGACCACTAATCCCGTCTCTCAAGAACATTCCCCGAGAGCAGACAGCCAACTGGATCCTTGATGTGGCTCCTGATTTATATCACAATCGAGATCATCGTGTGAATGACCTGCCCAGAACTCGGCAACTCTCGAACTTGTAGCCATGTCGGCGCAACTTTCCAACCTGCCATCTGAGGTCATCGAGATGGTGGTGTGCCTACTTGACTATCAAGAAATCTGCAACCTTCGCCTCGTCAGTCGTGCTATCGATGTCGCTTCCACACAAGCACGTTACAAGTCGTTCTTTGGCTGCAAGACAGTGGAGCTCGACTCTACCGCAATCCTCAGACCTGCCGCCATCACAAAGTACAGTTACTTTGTTGGTCTCCTCCAGGATCTCACACTTACTGGGACAGAAAAAGGTCAGGTTACGGACCGTTTTTCATCTCGAGATGCCGATAGGCTATGCATGGCGTTACGAAATCTTCGTAAACTCCACGAGCAATCCAAGCAGTACGGTCTACGAAGTCTGACTACTGGAGTCACTGAGGAAGCTTCAACCCCGTCAAGAGTTGTCTCTCGATCAACACCACGATCAGGTGCTGGTGCCTCGGCCGTCAGAACCACACTGCGTGTAGTCAACGACAGCGATATCCCTATTGAGAAGATCGATCTTTTGTACCACTCGTCGGCATACAGTGTTCCATGTTGCATCTTCAAAGGTCTCTTCGAACCAATTCAGCCCTCTACCAACTGGTCTATCTTACGCTCCTTATCGCTCAGCCTCACCCATCATGCGAATAACGGTGCAGAAGCTGGGCTTGAAGATACAGACTACGACACTTTTGACTTTGCTGTAAGAGAATCCGCTGAGGCTGGAACTCGACGCGTTCAGGCGCTGGTTCATTTTTTCTCCCTGATCCCCAACATCGAGGAACTCAGTCTGCACTGGTATGATAAGCGACTAAAGTCTCTGGCTTTCACAGTCGCCGAGGCTATAGAAAACTACTGGTTCGATCAAGTCTCTCTTGTCGTCTCGTTCCACAATCTCAAGCACCTAGTCCTTCGTGGCCTCCGCCTCTCCCAACAGACCCTTCAAAAAGTGTTAATCGCACCATCTTTGCAACAAGTCCACCTTGAGTACATTCGCCTAACCGGTTCTCTTCGTCCCATCATCGATATCCTTACCGGACCAAACACAGCTATCGCTCAATTCTTTCTCGATGACATATATACACGTGAGTTAGTGCACTTTTCAGTCGAAGGACGTCCCAAGTTCCCATGGTCGGGAAGGGTCCCGGGGCCAAGCACGGTGTTAAGAAAAGGTGAAAAGGTCAGATTACCTTTGAAGTATGGATATGCGGGTGGGCATTCTTTACTGTCGGACGAGCTGACGAACTTCAAGAGGATCAGGAAAGAAGAGTTTGGTTGGTCGTAAGGACATTAATGATGTTGCCTTAACTCTGAGTAAAACCCTTGTCCGACTTCAAGGATACTGTGCACTCTCCGGGAGCTCAAAGAGAACAAATGTCACTAACATTGCTGAAACGAAGAGATGAGCTCTTCTCCATCACCCGTGGAGGACTGACTGTGTTATCTTGCTATTGTTTTCAAACAGCCGCTTTCCTGGTAGTGTCACCGCCACCCTCGCTCACCTTGGTCTCGCTTCAATTCCTCGATGCAAGTTCATTGGTACTCCCCTTTCTTTACAAGCTTAGAGAACAGCAGTATTGTCGTTGCTGCCGCCAACAAGAACATACTTCCAAACTCGCCTCCAGTCCGCCGTTGTAATTTTTCCGCGCGCAACTGACTCTGTGGCATCTTCGTTGACTCCTCGCCCGCTTCTACCTCAACGTCGGCTCCTAGAAAAATAGTCCGGTCGTTCGCATGATTTGTTGTAGCGTATACTTTACCTTCCATCCTCAGGTTGCCTCTTGTTTCCTCGTTATTGCCGGGGCATTCTAATTGTGCTGTTTTGCTTCCTTTGTTCACAGGCACTTTTCCAGAACTACCATCGTGACTTTGTCCGCTTCGATCTGACATGTCTCGAACAAGAGATTGGCTGCTCGTAGATGATGGTGTTGAGAGTTGACCTCGATTCAGGCTTTTTGTCAAAGTCTCACTCTATAGTCCCCAGAGAGATTCAGGCATGAAATACCTTGGCTGTAGAGACATAGAATAGTTATCTTCCGACGGTCAAAAAAATATTGACTGTGCCATCGTCTCTTCCCTCGCCGAGTAGCTGGATCCTAAGCACTTCGAACAGCTCTACTTGTCTGTATCTGCCTAGTCTTTGGGTTTGATCGCTCATGGGTGATTGCTGGTTCTGCCTCTCCTATTGGCAAGTCCTGTTACACGACATGATTAGAAGCCAAGAGATGAAGATTGTTAGCACTTTCTGCTGTCAGTACACTTTTGTTCCATTGGCAATCGGTTCATCTCGTCTACTGGTCTTGCCGAAAATGTCTGCTGTGAGATTGTGGTGTGGACCTTCTTCATCGAACCCCGACAATGAGATCAAGGGCGTTCTGAATCCTTCCAGCGTTATGCTATCGTTTTGGAGGGCTGTTGATGAGAAGGAAGAAGTATTTAGTATACATGGACATGTACATTCCTTGGCCATAACTGCAAAGGCCGTACATTCTTGAGCAGCGGTATGACGTGAGCCTTAGAGGGTATCAAGGCAAGATGATCACGGTGAAAAAGATAGAGGAAAAAGAGAAAAGAGAAAAGAGTGTGTTGTTTGAATGAGGTTGTGTTTTCCCAGCACTATCAGATTCCTTCCGTCCTTCCCTTTGACCAAAAAAAACTCCTCCAATGATATGCCAAGTACAAAAAAGCCTGTCCCATGCCCAAGAACTCCTGAAATATCCTTGACTTTGCCTGCTCATGTCCAAACCCCCGATGAAGAATCCCTTCCAAATCTCCCTCCCCTGACACCCCCCACCACTCAGTCAATCCGCCAAACCCCCTCACCACCCCCAACACCCCACCAAACCCCTCAAAACAAAAGCAGCATTGATAATCCCAAAAAACAAACCAGCAAAGACAGTCTGACATCCCAAAACACTCTTTCTTTCAGCTTTTTTTCGCGATATTAGTGACCATATGCAGAAACAGCCTCCTTCCTTGCCAACCACTGACTCTCTCACCCACAACATCAAGCCAATGATTTCTGCCAGCAGCATACGTCAAATGCGGATGTTTTTTGCGTTCTCTATCACCAAGCGACTCCATGACTCCTCTCCCAGAACTTTTTTTCTTCCGCGAAAGATGAAAGGCAAGCAGTGATTTTTCCAAAGAAACTTCTTCTGCGTTGAAGGCTCTGACACTCATCAAAACACGCCGATTTGTTTTTTTTTCTTACTTCTTTTTTTGTCTTTTGGAGCATGCGCAAGGCAAGAAGAAATCTCATGTGCAGTCGAATCAAATCTCATGCTTGTATGGAGCTTTTCCCAAGTTTTCCATTTTTGTAGCAGAGATGGTTAATGCTGAGAGCCAAAAAAAAAAAAAAAAGAAGCAAGAAAAAAAAACCAGTGATCGTATGCAGTGCCCTCTCGAGTGTTTTAAAAAGCCAAGCAAGAAAAAGTTCAAAATACTTTACCCCTGAAGCCCATCTTCCACAGCAAAGAAAAAAAGTTCGGTCGAGTGCCAGAAGTCGCAATCTTGGATCCCGTTGCAGAACGTGGAATGAAGAACAAAGCCAGTGTTGGAAAAGAGGTAGACTTTCGCTGGTAGTGTTTTGCGTGTTTTTGGTGCGTGAAAGAAGTAATGAGTGGCGGATTGCTGATCTCGTTTAAAAGGCTGTAATTTGTTCTTGAGATTGTTGTTTTTCGTTGCTGTTTGATGAGAGAGAGAGATGGTGTGGTGTGGAAGTGGCAAGGAGAGCTTGTGCATCTTTTTCTGAGAAGGCAAGAAAATGTGAGAAGCGAGAAGATCCAGAAATGCTGATGTTTGCCAAAAAAGTGAAGAAAAGAAATGCTTTGCTCTCCCTGCCCCTTAATCTGAATCTGTTTGAGTGTCAGAAATCGATTTGAGAAGAATGGATGTTGAGTACATGCCCTGATAGTGCCAAAACCTCGTTTTGTTGTCGAAAAAGTCGAAAAAGAGAACTTGGTGAGAAGCAAAAGATGCGCAAAATGAGTTGTTGATGATTGAGAGATTGTTTTGATGATGAAAAACTGGTTGTTGATGAGTTTTGTGTCGAAAAAATGGTTGCTGAAGGTCTTGTTGTCGAAAAAGTTGAAAAAAGTCGAATAAAGGTTGTCGTGTGCAGCTTGTGCGACGAAGTGAATTGAAAAAGAAGTAGAAAAGAAAGAAGGATGTGTAAAATGTGCAGTTTGAAGTGGAAAAAGTCGAGTGAAGTGGATTTGAAGTTGTTTTGCTGTTTCCCTGTGAGCAAAAAGGTCAGAAGAGGTGGAAACACTCACTTTTCCAAAAAGTTGATGAGTGCGCAAACAAGTCGCGTCTTGATGAGTGCGCGCAGAGAGAGATGCTCAGTGAGAGTGAAGTCTTTAGAGAGCTGAGAGAAGTGCCTGCGCATAATGTGAGAAAAGGTAAACAAATAGTAGACATGAGCGAAAAACTTACCATGGTGAATGAGAAGTGAAAGATCTTCGAAACAGAGGTCTTGATGATGATGATGATAAGTCTTGTTGATGACAGATGTTGAAGGCTTGTTGATAAAAGTTGAAGATGGTTGACCGATGATGAAGATGGAAGACACTCAATGCCCAAGATGTGCAAGAGATGTTTGTTGATGATCCACCAGACGCGATGCGCAAAGGCAAAAGGCGCGTCGAAATATTGTTGTGCGCATGGTAGAAAAGCGCTGCGCATGGTGAAAGATGGAGTGCGCATGGTGAGAAGCAGTTGTTGTTGTTGTTGTTGTTGATGATGAACAATGCCAATGATTGATGATGAAGATGGATGGATGATGTTGATGATGGATGAGATGGATGATGATGAAGTATGATGAAGGAAGACCAATGATGGAAGAAGAGGTGATCAAAAAGGATGGTATGATTCTTGAGAAGTGGATGTAGATGAAGGAGGAAGAGTGCTGAGAGGTGGGAGAGATTGAACCTTTTATACCCTGTCATACAAATCGGACCGCGGAGCCCGTCAAACTTCACTTTGAACCCAGCCTCGAACATCTCACTCACTGACGGGAAATGCCCCCAATTGTCCACCTTGTAGTCATGTATATAGCAATAGAAGTACTTTCTGATATCAAATCAATGTCCCCAGTGCCTAATCAATGTCATCCACTTGATCCCTGCTGTCTGCTGGTATAGGACGATCCAGGCGCAAAGGTGGTTACGGCTAGCCAGCGGCAGCGATATGGACGACAGGAGGAGCAGCAACTATGTGTATCACCTGCAGGCGACAGTAAGGGTAGATGAGGCCATCATCTACGTCCCAGAAGGTCACCGCTCGTGGCTATCCGTCGTCCTTGTGCTTACATCGATCCGTCTGGTTGAGCTGGACAGCCTGCGCCATCCTCTCACAGCTCGTGTGCGCCAGCCGCTCCTGCGCCAGAGGCTACACATGCCACCCTGATTCCATTGACAGGCACCATGGCAAGATCACGACTACGAGATGTTGAGACGAGACACAGATTGCTTACATGTATCGAAGGGCTGCTCTGGCGCATAACAATCGCAATAGCCGGGCAGACGCACCCACTTACCAGCTTATGCAGACCTCTCACGATTGATATCAATCTTCAAAACGGCGACATGTATACAAGGCATCACCATCCGGCCCACCATCCTTGCTTGGTACAGGCGAGTTGTTCCAGCCATAAGACCACCACCAGCCGCTAACCGCCAGCCATTATGTCGGCCCAAACACTTCGAGATCACACCGAGCCGTCGAAAAACAACCCGTCGAGCATCTGACACAAGATCGCCTACACAATAAAGGACAAGGAAAAGACATTCACTCGAAGAAGGCCATCGACGATAGGCACTCGCTGCCCCAAGGCAAGCAATGGCGACTCGATTCGCCACGGCAGCTCCAAGCTCTTTCTTGGCTCCAGGGCCGCAACAGACAAGACAGAAGAGAGGGAAACGAAAAAAAAACTCTGGAATGGACACAGTACAGGACATGGAGACTCATGTCACCAAGACCAGAGGCATACTCAGCGAAAGCAAGGAGATGGGCTTGGGCCTTTTCACCAGTTGAGCAACATGCCGTTCCATGACAGGATGGCTGCTTTGGGGAAAGAAGGCCGGCTGCAACTGGGTAGGAGCTCAAAGGCGGATAAGCCGATCGTCAACGACTCAGACATCCCGCTGACGCTCACAAGCATTCAGCGAAACCATAGTGCTGTCGAGGGAGCAGAGGTTCCAGTCCAGAGATCCGAGCAACAGCCAGACGATCAGTACCGTCTCCACAACCTCGTCTGGATACTTGAGAGACTTCGATACAACGTCTTGCCGGAAGACCCATCAGGCAATCTACCTCAAAGCCCATGCCCTCCCTCCGAAGCATCGATTCTTGAGGAAAGTCACGCAAGAACTCACAGAGCAATGTTTCAGAGCGCTGATTCTGAGAACACATTTGTCCAAAAAGTAGCCCAAAGCGTCGCGCTCAACGAGTCTGGAATTGCAGCAAGCAGCGCAAAGCATCGAGAGAAAAGATTGGAATACACGAACAAGACAAGGCTTAGGAAGCAGAACAGGAGGTGAGGTTGGACGTGCTGGGGTATGAAGTTTGCCGACTTCGGCCCGAGCCCGAGGGTATCGCTTGAGTGCTTCGAGCGCTTTGAGCAAAGAAACGCGCAGCAGTAGGCACCTGTTTACCTATTCGAAGAGGTCCTGAGCTGTATTTGCATATGTGTAGATTCGAGCAGTCCTTGTTGCAGCCTGCGATAAGGTAGCAAAGACGCATCCAACTTCAAGATTGACATCATATCACGAGTCACACGACCATTTATATGGGAAGTAGCATGACTTTGTGGAGACGTGTTAGTCTGTGTTCTGAAAAGAAAGCGTGTAAGGAATCCAGTCTATATGATCGTATCGGAGGTATTCTTGCATCATGACAAGACAAGTACAGTGCCACCTGGAAGCAATGCGCAAGCTGTCTCCCTGCATCACACGTGTCCTCTTCAGTGCGTCCTGTAAAAGAAAGCAAAAAGGCCAAGAAGAAACATCATCCTTGGGCCTTGATCCTCCAACTCATGCTTCGTCAGCGTCAAATGTAAAAAGGAAAGCGACCCATATGTGCGCTGTTTTATGCCATGAACATCTCTCGTCTTCATCTTGTACCAGCCAGCCAGGGAGCTCAAGCGTGTGCCCGTGCAGCTATGAGAGTCGGGCGGACCGTGTCGTTGCAGCAGCGCGTTTGAGGTTGGGAGGGGGTTTATCGACGTGGTTAGGTTGCAGCAGTTTAGTGCGACTCGTCGCGGATGAGGGCGACGATCATGCTGTAGAGGTAGAAGAAGAACATGACGAGATGGAAACCGAGCTTGATGAAGGATTCCTGAAGCTGGTGTCAGCTGTCTAAGTCTGATAGTAAGTTTGGCGCAAAAGCTTACCTTCTTGTGAACGTTGAGCTTTCTGAAAATCTCAGTCGCATCCAGGAGATGTTGGTTCTCGAAGATCCTGTATCTTGTCAGCATATGTGTTCATGAGAACAGAGTGCATGTGACCGACTTCTTTGCGTTCCATGCGAGCAGAGGCAGGTTGAGGATCAGGGCAATCCAGTACCCGTTGACAAGGAACAGAATGGTGATGAAAGCGTGGACGGCAGCTTCGGGGACGATGTAGGTGTTGAGGCGGTTGCAAAGGTCAATAGGGTTGATGTAGTCGCTGAGGGAAGAACAGGTCAGCACTGCGTTCAGCAAGGCGGTGAGGCTGGGACCTGAGCATACCATTCGAGATCGCTGTACATGATGGTGAAGAAGACTTGGAGGAAGAGGTTGACGGCATTGATAAGCACTGCTATCAGGTAGAGCCACGCTTCGCCAGACATGATTGCGGTAGAGGATGCGAGAACGCGTCGGAGGTTGTGGTATTGGAGGTCGTCGGTGACGTGGCGCGTTGGTACAAGGTCGTACGTGTGAGTGTGATTCGAGTAGAGGGGAACTCGAGAGTAGATTCTGACAGGTGCAGAGCTGTCTTGTGCAAGATGCAAGATGGTAGTTGTAAGAGGGGAAGAAGATGCAAATTAGTTGGGACTGCCGGCCAAAGCGCGCGACGCCCAGAGGAGCCAGAAGCTCCTTCCTTCTGTCTCAATCGTCAAGTGTGGGGTGTCTTCCAACTTGCCAACTCACACGTCAGTCTGGCCAACTTTTGGTCGCATGTCTGTTCAATAAGTTGATTGCTGCTCTGACTATGCCCATACTGTGGGCTGGCTGCGAAAGACTTGTAAGTACAGCTATACAGACATAGCGACAGTCTCAAGATGTCGGATGGTTCTTCATAAATTCGTCGGCGTGCCTCCGCAGCGTCCTTCTCCACGCTCTGGACCTCTGCCTTGTCTCAAGACATGGCTCGCCCTTCATCCATCGCCTCTAAGACTCAGTCCCATGCCTTCTCTGCTCTCCACCCTGATGTTGAAATAACCCTCCGGACTTGCACTTCCCGAGTTCCTCGCCATTGTCCTTGCGATCAATGGACTCTGTGTGCCATTGCCCGTCCCTGTCCTTCTGTGTTTCCTCGTAGCCGCTGGCGAAGCAGGCAATTCAAGATGTCGATTCATGTTCATCCATACGGCTTCCTCTTCTGTGCTCTCAGGGTACCTCCAGCCTCCTAAGCCCTCAAAGTCTCTGTCTGTCCCGCTGCCAACCAGACTTGCGAACGAGGGTGTCTTGCGGAGTGCTGCTGAAGGCGTGGGCGGTGTGTTGTGCTTCTTGCGTCGTGCCGGTCTGGCGCTCGGAGATGTGAGTGGCGTAGGTGGTGATGATGAAATGATTGCGCCGTTCAGAATGGCGAGAAGCACGTCGAAGTATACGAACAATGCCCGTAAGAGAAGAGTGCCCAGTGCCAGAGTGGTAGTGAACAGAGCGAAAAGAGCGAATGGAAGGCCGAGACAGAACAAAAATGACAGGCCGAGAAGCCTGGATATACCAGAAATCATGGCATGTATGGCAATTGCATGCTCATCTCTTCTTGCGGCAGAATTGAGGTTGAGTATTGAGTGTAAGCAGTTGAGGGAGCTGTTTCCGTCGTGAGACGCGAGAGCGTGTGGGGTGAGCTCTTGGTCTTGGTTCCACACTTTGTTGCTTGGTTTCTCCATGTCCTCTATGCACATCCCATCGCTACATGGATTGCTGTATCTATGTAAGAGCTCTGTCCATAACTCTTAGTCATCCTCGAGATACAAAGGTGCAGCAAAAGTCATGAACATACCCAAAACCCCCGATGCCGAGAGTACCACCCTGACCATATTTGCCGACATCTGTTTTCCATCTTCCATCCGCTGTTGACAATGTTCGGACGCATGATCAGAACTTGCGTTGCCTTGTCAGGTCTGGCTGGTTCTTCTGAGATCTGAATGTGGCCGTAGTCGTCTTGTGGTCAACTTTCGATGGCGAAACTATCTCAAACCTTCAAATGCCCGAGCCAATATCGCGGAGAGAGCGACGGCGTATTTGAACCGATTCCCAATGAGATCAGTTCTCATTATACACTAGCAATAGACTGTCGCGTGCCTCACGATCTTGAGCATCTGGCCAAAGCGAAGTAGGTCCTAGGTAACATTATGCTTGCTTTGTTGACATTCATAGCATTCGTATCTTCTCTTTACATCATCGATCATGCACCAATGTCCCTATCCATATCCTTGTCACCACCGTATCCTGACTTTATTCTCTCGTTCTTGGCCTCCTCATCCACATCCTGTGCTTTTGAACCAGCGCTGCTGCTGTTTGCTTGTCCAAGCCCGGTAGTCTGACCTCCCATGCCGTTCTCGCTCAATGATTGACCGTAGCGAATCTTTTCAGCTGTCTTTTCACCTTCTTCTGCTTTCTTGGCGGCTTCGACTTCGGGGACGGAATCGACAGAGGTTTCGGGGTCTGGGAGTATCAGTATGATTGACCAGAACAGAGCATACGAGGGGAGAGAACTCACTGCCGAATTGGCCACCCGACTTCTTGTGAGGTACTGTGACGGTGTTGATGGCTGTGTACTGCGAAGTGCTAGAGCAAAGTATCATCAGCATCGTTTCTCTAGACTGGGTCGTGTTCTTGGTGTGACTTACGAGCCCTCTGTGTCACCTCCAGGCTGGGTATCCATAAGGTTCTGAGACATGTTTGCTTGTGTAATTTGAAGGTGAATCTGTAGTACTGAAAGGGTTGAACGTAGATTGACAAAGCTGTTGGTTTGGTGATGCAGGAAGAAGAGTGTCAAGGTCAGTTTTGATGACGTAGTGCGGGGACCCTTCCTGCCACCAGAAATCGTGTGTCACGGCGGCATCAAAGGCGCGTCTGCAGTTGAACTCAGCGACATCGTCAACAAGCTGATATCCAGCCTGTCGGCTCTGTGTTTCGCGTCACGCAACGATGAGAAGAGGTCAACGGGAAAGACGGAGTCTGTCGCCGAGTGTCAAGGTATCCTATAGGGAGATTGGCTCGTTGACACTATGAGCACACCTGCGTGCCCTACTCAGCGTATCATCAATGTCTCTTGCACTCTGCGCTATCGCGTTTGGTGTGGAGTACATGTTCAAGAAGCCAGAGTATGATCAAAGAGTATGCACCATCTACTCTGCTGCGCGTTCAAGCAGTTTCGAACGAAAACCCTGCTGCTGCCTATCAAGCACATGCCAAACCCTGGAAATCTGTCTTCGTTCGTCGTCGAGGTCCGAAACCAGGGGGAATCTCACCTATGCACATGTATAATGCATCTCGGACAGATATAGCTTCCACGAGAGACAACCAGTTGCCATGCTCTCCCTGAGCACAGCCCCAATATGGACGGCGTCATGAGTCTTCTCAGCTCTCGAGCGACACAGCTCGTCACGGATGCGAGCCTCTTCCGGACACCCTACGACCCAGAGCCCCTCGTACACCTTGCCAGTAGTGTACGGAGGTAGGTGCGATGGGTGTTGATACTTGATACAATTGTAGCAAGCGCAGGAAACGCACGGACTTCTGGAATCCCAGGAGGACGGCATTCCCGAAACCTTCGCACTGTCCATTTCCATTGCCGACTAACGTCGACCCAGTCACAGTCCGAGCCCCTTTACAGCACCACATCTTCAGCAGAACATCAGCTTCAGATGAATCAAATCAGAACAAAATCCGCTCTTGGCTGTGTTGTGTTACTAACAATCCATCGGCCAGGCCCAGGACGTCGGCGTCCCCGTTGAGCTTCGGCACTCCAGGAACGCCTCCTGCAGCCCTTTGATGCATGTCGTGCTTCTCTTTTTGCAGATGGCAGCTGTAGACACGGTACTGATCGTATTCCCCAGAAACTTGGGTAATTGCTCCGCTAGTTGGTCCTCGTCTACAGTTGCAGTCTCGAGACCGCATGTTAGGTCGAGCAACAAGCTGTGTCTGGTCTAAGCGATCTCATCGCCCTCCACTGACTCAGGAACTCGACATGCAGCACTGAATTGATCCAGCAGGAGCTGGCCCAAGTCAAAGCCACTTATTGAACCAACTTTCCTTTGTGATTCAAACCACTTTTGGGCTTTCCTCCCTAACCCAAATCACCCTGCCAAGCTGCAGTTGTCTTCGCATCTACATAGGCGAGCCGTCCACGTTGAGCCCTCGCGGCGACTCCAGCTACCGTGGGCGAAACTCTTGTGGCAGAAAATGATCGTTTTCCAATTGTGTCCCGACTTGACATCCATTTAGGGTTGAGCTCAGGGTATGGCCAAGAGTTTGAAATGAAAACCTCAGCTCAACGTCAACTTCGTTTACAGACTGGCCACTTCAGCCACCAAGTCGACCAGCACTGCACTGCAGGACATGAGTAGAACATACAGCATGCTGAAAGGACATACCGAGATTGGTGTCATAACGTCGACAAAAGAGGTAGCTGAGAGGAGATTGCAACACAATTCTGGCTGTGGACAGTAAGTATATGAAGAAGATGATATTTCACGCTCTTGAGATGCTCATCCAGCGGAACGACCTCGACAACCACACTCCTTTCTTGTTCCAGCTTTGGGACGTCCATTCTTTCTTTCTTCAAGTCTTGGTGATTCCTAGCCATGGCAGGACTTGGATACTTGATTCCTGGACTCTTGTTGGGTCTGGGAAGCACTGTGTCTGCATCCCCTTTGGCTGTTCAGCAGCTGAACGCCACTTTCACTAATGCCACCTCCATCCCTCATTACAACAACTACACCAGCACCAAGACTCTTCTGAGCACTGCTACCATCTACAACACTGCAAGCACCCGTGCGGTCGTTGTTGCAACAGTTGGAGGATATCAATCAGGCTCTTTTCCAAGATCCTCCTCGGGTGCTGCTGTCAACGCTGAACACTACGACCAGAGCTCTGGTTCTGCTGCTGTGCAAGGCTATGGCTCTGCTTCTGCGTCTTCAGCCGTCGCTGTTCAGATTGGGTCTCAAGCTCAGCCCCCAGCAAACTCGGTTGGATTCCAGACCGTGGTTGTGACCCAGACCGTGGCCGGCTGTGCTCTCGACGAGTCTACTGGTGCACCAACATCAACCGCCAACCACGCTCCTTTTGCTGTCGCAGCATCTTCCGTCGGCACTGCTCAGTACGCAGCTGCTACTGTTCAGCCTGCTGTTCATTGGGACTACCCTCTTGACAACCTTGACAATCTGATCCCGTCAAAGAATGCCAGTCTGTACTACGGTCTTGCTGATCCTAAGGTTGAGCATCCATTTGCATCTGTCGTCACTGACTTGACTCACGATACCGTTGTTCTTGACCACTCCTCTTACATCTCTGGAACCTCGTGTTCCGAAGATGGTATTCTTGTTTCTTTCACAACCACCCAAGCTTTCAACTTGGCATGCGACAGCTGGTCAAGTGTCTCTACCGGTTTGGTCCTCTCGACCTATGTTGACGGATGTCACGGTGAGACCGAAGACCAACGCACTTTCTGGTTGATCGCCTCGCTCTCTTTCGATAACAAGACCCTGACTATCAAGGCGGTCGTCAATGAGGAGCTCGGAATCGGCTCGATTGCCCACACGGTTGATCTCATCTGGGGTACATACACGCCTGGAAACAGTGGTTCCTCTGCCATTGGGGGTAGCACTTCATCTGCTGGTGGCGCAAAAGTCAGCTCTACTTCCACCTCCGGCTCAGGTGCCAGCAACCCACTCACCGGCGCTGTTCCTACTCGTACCTCAGGTTCGTCCAGCAACGGTACTCTTTACGGATCTACTTGCGGAACCGCTCCCTCATCAGTCATTGATGGCCTGCCTGCCATTGATTGTGGTGACGCGGAATTCGATACTCGTCTTGACCAACGTATCGGCTTCCTTGACACCACTGGCGATGACTACGCAGCCAGTGTTCGCGACTTCCTCCCTGACGAACAATTGGATGCAGAGGATCTTGCGGACAACGAAGTGGACCTTACTCGCCGCGATCTGTCTCGACTACAGAAGCGTAGCTTTGGTTCCTGGTTAGTGGGTGGTCTCAAGTCGGTCGGCAACAAGATCGTAGATACCGGCAAAGCAGCCGGTACCTTTATCGCCAAGGGTGCCGGAGTTGTTGTAGATGTTTACGCTGGTGCTGGCAAGATCGCTCTGGCTGGTGTTCGCAGTGTTCCCGTTCTCGGAACAGCACTTGACACAGTGAGCGGAGGAGCCCTTCAGGACCTCTCGAACTTCAATCCCGAGATCAAGGGTTCTCAAGACTTCAACTTCGGTCCTTCGGCTACTGAAGATTCTCCTTGGGGCAAAGCGTATTCGATCTACTCCAAGAAGAAGGACTTCAACGGCGACAAGGGCAGCGCTGAAGTGAACCTGTATTGCTACGATTGCGGTGTGAAGGGTCGAGTATCAATGGCAGGGCAAGCTAAATGGAACGCTAAGGACGGTCTCCAGTCGCTGAATGCTGGTATCAACGCTAACATCGAGGCTGGCGTCCATCTTGGTCTCACCGCTTCTGCAACTTACAAGGACGAGAAGACCAAGAAGATCATCAACCAGCCTCTTCCTGAGGTCGGTGTTTCCGTTGGCAAGCTGTTCACCGCTGGTGTTTACCTTAGCGTTGATGCAAAGGCTGCAGTCGATGTTAGCGCTGAGGGTCAAGTTCTTGTTGGTGTCGCTATGAAGATCCCTAACTTCGAAGCCAAGCTCAACCTTCTCGATGCCGATAGCTCCACCAAGAGCAGCGTTACTGGCTTTACTCCTGAGTTCACCAAGAGATTCGAAGCTAGCGGCAAGCTCAGTGCCCAGCTTACTTTGAGTCTGCCTATCGCTATCAACGCTGGTATTGAGATCCCTCCTCTTAACCTCAAGAGAGTGTTGGCTTTGATCGAGGAGCCCAGTGTGTATGGCAATACTACTGTTGCAGCATCCACTGCAAATGCCGAACCGGCCAGCGAGACCTGCAACAACGGTATCGAGTACTTTGCCAATGTTCAAAACGATATCAAGCTCGACTTCCTCGGCATCAAGACTTTTACACTGCACCACTACGATTCTCCTCCTCTTCTCAAGGGTTGCAAGAAATTCGACGGCTCAAAGGCAACAATCAAGGCCTCCTCAGAAGCTTCTACTGCTACCTCGGGTGACAGCACTGCGACCGCTACTGACGTACCCAATACTACCACCACTGGTACTGAACCAACGGCAACTGATGATGCACCCGAGCCCTCAGGCACCACGACTACAGCTGGGCCTACTGCAACTGACTCTGACGACGCACCTGAACCTACCGAGACCGGTGACGCATCTGAGCCTAGCACCACCGACTCTGGAGATGCGCCCGAGCCTACCGAGATTGGTACTTCTGATGACGGAACACCCACGCAGACCGACGGAGAATCTGCTCCTGAAGCCACTGAGGAGCCGACGTCTGGTACTGAAGGACCTGCATCTGGCACCGAAGGGGAGAGTGTCCAAGAACCTGCTATAGAGTCTGACGAGCCTGCTACGACTTCTGGTGAGGAGACATCTGGTGAAGAGCTTCAAAGACGCCATGCTCGTAGCTTCATGATCCGCCGCCAGGACAACACTACCTCGACCACATCGACTACTGACCCCGATGCCTCCGATTCCTCCAGCGACGATGACAAATACGTTTTCGACGATGACAGCAACTACGTCGAGTCTTTCGACAACAACGTCGCCACAGACGCAGATCTTGCCGACGATGCCACTGGCGACTACTCCGAAGATCCCGACAACACCGCCTTTACAGAGAACACAGACAAGGCTCTCCAACTTGCCTCCGCGCCTGAATCTCCCAGCGACGCAAATTACACCCAACTAATCGATATCTCAAAAACCCTCGCCGTCATCCCCAGCGCAAACGGCAACCTCTACGCCGCTACCTACAGCGAAGCCTTGCTCCAAACCGACGCCAACCTCTTCGGCCACTACGACAACTCCATATTCGGGGATGACAGTGGTCGTTACCTCCACTTCCACCCCGACGAGATGAAAGTCTACGGTGCCAGTCGTCTGCGTCTGAGCGACGAAGACAGTATTCCCAAATCTGCTGATTTCATCACTTTGACCTTGCAGCAGCTGGATGATAGCAGTGCCCAGGAGGTTTACTTTGCTGCTGATACCTATGGCAATTTGTACAACATTGTCATGTGCAATTTTGCCAACAGCGCTGTCAGCAAGCTTTTCGTTGTCAGTGGCCAGAGTGGTTTGGATGCTCTGGTTGACAACGAGAATATCAAATACACTGTTACCGGTGCACCGGTGCAGGAGTGTTATCCTCTCGCGCTGATTGATGCTCCTGCTTCTTAGAGCAGAGATGACGGTGGAGCCAGTCGCTATGACTTCTATTCTCCACGGCATTCTTTTTTGCCGTTCTCTTTCTTTGTGTCTGACTTGCTTCTCGGTTGATGAAACATTTTCCTCTGCTCTTCTTTTCTTCGTTTCCTCCGCCTTTCTTGCATTTCCCCTTCTTTGGCCGTTTACTGTTTTTCTCTCGAAGCTTCATTTTATACTCATCCATTATTTTGTTCATGTCTAATGTACACAAAATCTTCGGGTTTCTACCTACCACTATCCATCTTTCCACATCTTG
Organism: Aureobasidium namibiae CBS 147.97; assembly: GCF_000721765.1. Taxonomy (NCBI): domain Eukaryota; kingdom Fungi; phylum Ascomycota; class Dothideomycetes; order Dothideales; family Saccotheciaceae; genus Aureobasidium; species Aureobasidium namibiae. The sequence continues at coordinate 90,092 of NW_013581196.1, read as the reverse complement.
TTCACACTCGATTGATCGGTGACTTGACCAGCTGAATCTCGAGGTCCAGCCTTTGCACACTTTTGTTCATGGTCGCAGCTCTATAAAAGCGCTTCGACAATTCAGAGATGTAACAAGTATGCAGCACCCTAAATTCCCAGTTTATGGGATCGTCATATCCCGCGAGTGAGGTCCGATGGAAGGGATGTGGAAACATGTGAGAAATACCACTGACTACCTTCTCGAGCACAGTATGTAGACTTAGTCCAGCACGATGATGGTAACCATGAGTATCAACATCGAGAAACTTGCTTTTTTTGACAGGACATTCTCTGTCACTTTTAGATCGCTTATCCTGCCAAAATGCAATCGACAGAAAACACATTCTCATTAGTTGTCACGGAGAAATCGTCGAATAGGATTATAGTCATGTGATGATCATCAAATAGACAATCTTTCTACTCTGCCCCAAAACTTGGGAACTGAAAAGTCGTAAAACTCTCCCAGTCCTCTCCCTCCCCGGTACCCTCCCTCCCCCTTCTCCTATCCTCTTACCCGTTCATCCCTTACAGTCCCAAAGGATTCTGTCCATTCTGTTCCTTACCACCTATACTCTGCTGCTCCTCAGCAGCTTTATCCATTTCTTTGCTTTTGGTGTATCCTCCATTTGTAATACCTCCGATTGCTGTGCCGACAGGGGAAAGGCCTTTGTTGAGGGCGTTGCCCACGGGGTCGCCTAGGGGAGCTAGAAGACCTGTGTTATGGTTGGTCAGAACAGCAAGAGTACAGATAGAAGCAGGAGAAGCGAAAGATAAGAGGGGCGGAGTCCGGGAGACGAAGGAATTGGGGGATGAAAGCGAAGTAGAGGGATAAAATGGTAGGGGACAGAGAGCATGCAGCTGAGGAAGATGATAGGGGAAGGGATTAGAGGAGCTAGGTACACACCTTTCTGTCCTTCTCCCAAACTGACGTCCGTGAGTCCAGCGGGCAAATTACTCAAACTCTCATCATGAGTAGGCTCTTGGTTCTTGTCGGACATGATTGCGATTTTCTTCTTCGTATTTCCGTTTCGGTATTCCAAACTTGTGGTGATTTTAGCGTTGATGTTTTGGGATATGATGTTCTGACTGAGTATGCTGGCTTGACCTGAGATGGGGAAAGAGAAGCAGATTCAAAAGTCGACGAAAGAAGAAAGGGTCGCAGATGCCTTGCTTACGTTCGCAGATCATTTTCGTCCCTGATTTAGCAAAAGCACACCAACACAAGCAAGGCTGGCAGAAATGACATCATTGGTTTCCCCGGAATCTTGATACCTGGAGGGGGTGTTTCGGTTAGAGTTGCTCCTTTGCAAGGGCGTAAATCAAGTTACAGGAAGAACTCTTGTCAGAGTTTCAAAACTCTACAGCGTGTGTGTTTACAAGTCTTGCTAAAACATTCATCAAGGACTGCATCGCGTCAAAGTTCCAAACGGCCAATAATGGCCAGATCGATACTATCAAGAACAAGAGGTTTGGAGAATTGCATTATGCGCCTGCGGTCCACCGGGGACTGTTCAAAATATACAGAAGTCATTGCTGGTCAGGGGTATAGAAGAGAAAGCAGAACAACCCAAGCAATAACGAAGTAAGAAAGACACGCTGAGGACGCAAGAAGGGAATAAGAATGAAAGACTCCAAGACTCTGGGGTTATAGCGTGAGGTATGCTGGTGATGGATTTCGTGACCGTGCGTGTCGGCTTGTCGACTGCTGTCTTGAGGCTAGTACTTCTGATTTGGAGGATAGCCATTGTAGCTTCCGTATCCGTCAGTGCCACCTGCGGGTCTCGGTTTGTCATCGTATTGCCCATCATAATCATAACCACGAGAGGGGTACCAGGAAGCACGCTTCGAGTCTCTAGACTCATCATTTCTTCGAAAGTATCTCGTTCGGTCTCGGTCATCAGAGTGTATGTTGGAGCTATAGTGCGAAGATGGGACGTCGCCAATGTTCGTGCCCTCGGAACGAGTGTAAGGATTAGGAGGGTAGCCCAAAGGTGGAGGAGTACCAAAGTTGGGTCGCTGTCCAGTCGCAGAAAGACGATGATGCCGTTGCCCTGTAGCAGGTATATCGGTAGGTTTGCTTTGAACGAACTGTGGCTGAGGTGCAGCAGAGTTGGCGCGTGAGGTACGATTTACGGGTTCTGGTCGACTAGTGTTTCGACGATCGTCTTCGTACACTTTCCCCGAGCCTTCCTTTGCGGTGTAAGGCTGCCGCTCACGCTCGATCGGAGCAGGAGCAGTACGTTTATCATCCCCATCGATTGCAGGTGCATAATTGGAGTAGGGCGCACGTTCTCTCTCAGTAAAGGATGTCGAGGTAGAGGCTGGAGTTGAAGACTGTTGTGTCTGGGCTGATCTTGTTTGAGGAGGGGGAGGAGGCATGGGATTGCTTGAGCGCAGTTGTATGTTACGATCGGCAGACAGAGCAGCATGTAATCGTTGCTGCTGTGTGATATCCTCTTCCTTGGGGATGAGTCGGCGGCTGAGCTCTTTCGGAAAACGTTCTTTCGGGTCATCGGCGTTACTGATTGGCATGGCTAGAACAGCCTTTGCGAGTCGTTGGTACTCGATGGTCGGATGTGCTTGGATAAGAACGGTCATGAATTGATCAAAGCCATCTGGAGTCAAGGCAGGGATATCTGGAACAGATTGACTGCCCAGCTGAATAAAGTGATGCTGGCAGCGCAGATCACGATAGACCCTCGAGATGGACTCGCAGGTGACGCGGCCTCCAAAGATATCTCGCCAAGGGTAGATCTCAGAGGACAGCCTAACGTTGTCGAAAAACTGAACCATCTTTGCCGGCGAGATGACAAGACTACCTTTTGGCTCGTAGTCATCGATGATGTGCAGAGCAAGACCTCGAAGGAATTGGCTCAATCGTGGAGTAGGCTGACCCGAGACAAACAGAGGTTGCCAGGCTTTTTCCAAGACCGTCTCTTCGTATGTCGAGGGCGCACGAGCATGAGCAGGTCTTGGTTTGCGGTTTTCGGCGTAGACAGGCGACGCATCGCTACTACTTCTGTTAGGAGGTGGAAAATCGTAACTGCTGTTTGGAGGATCTGCATGGAACATAGGTGTTTCAGGAGATGATCTGGAACTGCCAGAGTCTTTTGTCGGAGACGGCGGCGTGTATGGACAGTTTATCGAAGCGGCTGACTCGGCCGGGGATCTCGAATGGGCAGATCTAGTATGAATTGGAAGGGGTGGTGGCTGCTGTTGACCAATGCCAGAAGCCTTGAGGTTGTTCATAACCTGCTCGGTGATTTGAGCGACGAGAGCTGGATCCAACTGACCAGCTGCATCAGAGCGTTCGAAAGCATGATTGACAGCATTCTCGACAGGGGGGTTCTGTTGATATATGCTGTTGGGTCTGACATCATTCGAGTTGCCGCGTGGCCTGGTACGGCGATAGTTGTCAGACTCGGGCTTCTGAGCATATTCGTCCCGACGAAGGTCGAAGCTGTCAGCAGCAGACTGCATAGGATGGTAGCCGTCTCCAGATGCCATGCTGAGCAGCGTCACTTGCTCGTGACTATGTACCGTGTACACGATGCTGATATTCTAATAGAGTTTCGAAGAGCAGTTATCCAAGTAGCGGTGGTGACTTGCGAATCAAAAGAGTGGTAATGAAACGAAGACTGTTAGCCTTGTCAGGCGCAGGCACGGCGATGCGATGCGATGCGAGTGCTGGTGCGATGTCGCGGGGGATCTGGCGCAGAAGTACGGGACAATCGACGAGGAAGAAGCGAGCCCTCGATGCCGCGCAGTCCAGCGAAAGAGAAGAAAGACGCCTTATTTCTGTGTTTCGGCTGCTCGAGTCTCGTTGATCGATTACTTGGTAGTTCAGATGGCGGATCGCGACAAGGCGGACACGATTTCTTGGGCGTTCTGGACGAGCCACTCGTCGTCATTGACATGGAGACCCAGCAGGTTTGTAGACACGAATACGCCACGCCAATCATCAAGCATCGTGATAACAACAATAAGGCAGACCGACCCAGGCGCACCAGTCAGACGGCCACGCTTCAGATGCTGATCCTACAAGCCAAATTGTTCGATCTCACTAGAATGACTTGCGACACCAACTGCTTGTATAAACGTCGCTGCACACCCATACCGTCTCGACACCAAGACAACCAGACGTCGCATTAAGACTTGGAATTCTGATTTGACCCGGCGACAACAAAGGAACGAATATAGGGTCAGGGTCAGAACTTGGCGTCATCGTTTCATGTTGGAAGCTGAGGTCTACCGAACACATGCCCCAAAGATCAACAAACGGCTGCCGGGCCGGTCTAAACCTACCAGATAGTGACCTCCATCCCGCTACCAGGTAGGGAAGGCGACAATTATTGTCATGCGGCCGCTCGTCACAATACGTTCATGGATCAGCTCGATCGCTGCATGGTGGTTCATCAGCATGGAAGCAAATGGCAGAAAAACGGGTCGGCGGCAAAGCCGAGGGTCGAGCAGATCAAAATCTTAGCAAGCTGATGTTCACTGCAGGCCGGGCCGACGAGCTGTCTTGACACATGCGCCTGGACGCCGAGCTTGCTGAGTCCCACATTGGCACGGGTGTTCGGATGAAGAAGATGAGAGTCTGCAAGCGTTGTACGGGACTATCATATCTACATTCTTGAGTCTTGAAAGTCATGGAGACGCAAAGGCAGGCTGTCTCGGTCCCTTGGGACAGAGGGGAGTGATCAGTGATGAGGATGGAGGGTCCGCGCTAAGAATGTAGGCGTTCATAAGCTGCAACGCTGCAGGTTACAGAAGGTTGTGGACAAAATGCAACAGCAGAGGCATAACAGCAGCTGCTTACAAGTATCAGGAAGCGTATAGAGTCATGCAGCAGAGCAGCCGTGTCTGAGCTTTACTGCTCAGGGCCGGACTCAATCCAAGCTGTGCATTCTGCTATGGGACTCTGGGGATTGCGCACGCTCTTCGATATTGTAGCAATTGATTATCGTCAAGAAGAGGCTGGGGAGCGGGCAGCGGTCAGTGGCTTCTCGATCAAGACGTACAGAAGTGGTGGCCGTTGGGCCCTTTTAGGAATCTGGATGAGCGGGCGTTTCATGTTCAGTTAGTGCGACTTGAGGGATTCGATTAGGTATGCGAGGCTTTTGCACGGGGCGCACGCGGCGACGACGAGGGCCAGAGATATTTCTGGACAGCGGTCGGTCTGAGTTTGCTCTGACCAGACGGTGAGTCGGTCGTGTGGCTCCTCTGTCGTCGTTGTTGTTTTGGCAAGTCGAGCTTCTTTCCTTGCAGCAGCAGCAGCAGCGTGTCAGCAAGAAACATCCCCTCCGACATTACCGAGTGATAGTCGCTCTGACGTTTCATCCTCTGCAAATCATCGACAGCTGTGACTGCTCGGCTGGTAGTGTGCCAGCTCGTATCTACATACAAAACCAGAGGCGACGACTGCATCTTGAAACACGCACGACAACACACGCCATCAACCCGCACGCCCGCAACTCGCCCTCAGCTGTCCCGCCGTCGCTCTTGACCAGCAACCCACGACCAACGACTATCCCACTCTGTGGAAAGACGGCGCGAACAACATCATCCCCGCGAGCCCTCTGTCGACGCAGACAATGAAGCAATAGCCTGTCGACGCCTCTTGCGCACTTCTTCTTTGACGCCGACCTTTGTCGTCCCACAATGGCCATGCTGGCGTCCAAACCCTCGTTTCCCGCAGCCATGGGCTCCCAAGCATATCAAAACACCTCGCCCGCCTTTCGCAACAACAACAACCCCGTATATGGCAGCCCCACCGAATCCGAGTTTTCCGACTCCTCCAGGATGTCTGATACCGTCAAGTATGCTCGATATCAAACTCAACTTGCCAATAGCTGCTGATTTGTGCCTGCAGGAACTGGGACGAACAACGCGTTGCCGAATGGCTCGTCAGTATCAACTGCGGCCAATATGTCGACATCTTCAAGGGTACGCTGTTGCTCTTGCCCTGCGCATTCTGTCAAACAACACTAACGCGCGTGCAGCCAACAACATCACTGGCGAGAACCTCATGGACATGGACCCTGCCACACTGAAAGAGATGGGTGTCAACAAGATCGGCGACCGAGTCCGCATCGGTTCCCAGGCCAAGCTGTTCAGGACAAGCGTCTACAAGAAGACGAGTAAACGGAACATGAACAGGGTATGCTACCGACACACCACAGACACACACTTAGCCAGCTGCTGACTGGTTCCTACAGCTGTCACTGGCCACCCTCGACGGCAACGCTCAAATGAATGCTCCGCCAGCCTCGTCACCGCGCGAGCGAGCCATCCTCTCCACAACACGCATACAACAGCCTCCCACCTCTCTCCGCGACAAACGCCTCTCCCGCCGCATCGATGGCCAGGACCTTGCCAAAGCAAACTCTCGCCCTTCTTCACCTCTAATAGACCAAGAGAACCGTTCTCGTGTACCCATGCAAAAGAGCAGCAGCACACCATATCTGCCCAAGCCTTCGCAAAGGCTCACCCCTGGCGAAACCCCTCCACGCTTTGGAGGTCCGGTTGCCGGCCACATACGCTCCAGCCCTAGTGTCGATAATCTCGCTACGTACAGCAGCGCCCTACCTGCCGACAAGGCTCTGATCAGAGTCATCTTCGACAGCGGTCGCTCCTCAATGATCAATATTGAAGGCTGCGAGACTGCCGACGACATTGTCCTCAAGACCCTCAAGAAAGGTGCTCTCAACGAAAACCACGTCAAGAACTTTTGCTTCTATCTTCTTGATGGCTTCAACCCGGACCCCAAGTATTGCCGTCGTTTGGGTGACACTGAATTGCTCCGCATTTGCAATGATCGTGTGCGTGGTGAAAGAGGCCGTCTGATGCTCCGCAAAATCCATGCTGGAGAGCCAGAAGGAGAACAGCTGCGTATTGCTGCAAAGATTGCCGAAAAAGAAGCGCCGTCGCCCCCTGCAATCGAGGTACAACAACCCATCAACAAATCAAAAAGCCACCTCAAGATCGAGCAACTCATCGGCGAGCCTCTGGCTGCTGTCAGCTACCCAATGTCTCCTGCCTCGCTACTTGAGCGTGAAAGGAATTCGTACTTTGCTGCTCAGCCTGCCATCAATACTGCCGGTGCCAGAGCACGTAAACTCAAAGAGTTTTATGGCGCTCGCCCACCCACCGAGCTTATTACTCAGGATCTTACCTCATACTTCCCAGATATAGAGAAGGAGGAGATGGACAAGACAGTGCGCATGTCAATGCGTCGCTCACGCAGACTCAGTAGAGCTGCCAACCGCCTGAGCACCATGAGCAGCTTCAGCATTGCCTCGAGTCTCAAAGACGCCCCTCCGCTCCCCACAATCGCCGACAGCTGGTTGAATTCTGCCAATCAGCCAAAACAACTTCGACCTCTGTCTGTCGTCCGTCTTGGTCGTCCCATCTCGAATTATCGCGATTCTATCACATCATCTGTCCTTGAGCCTCTGGACGAAGAATCACCTCTGGAGCCCAATCGCAAGTCTTACGTCTCTTTCGGCGCCGACAGCGGATCTGACTCGACTGATCGCAATGTTGCTGTGACTGATCCAGAGGGAAACACCATCATGCAAAGCTACTTTGACGACACCGGTAGCACTAGCCCAGCAAACACCGAGAACGGTGGATCTCTCAACTCACGTCTCAGTCAAGTCATTGCCGAAGATGGCGAAGAATCTGATGATGAGCTGATGGAACATTTGGAGAATGATAGTTGGGAGAACCTCAAGTACATGAAGGGTGCCATGATCGGACAAGGCTCTTTCGGCACTGTTTACCTTGCATTACACGCCATTACTGGCGAGCTTATGGCTTGCAAGCAAGTCGAGATGCCATCCTCCTCAGGCACCCACCTCGACGCCAAGAAAAACAACATGGTGGAGGCTCTCAAAAGAGAGATTGGACTTCTGCGCGAGCTTAAGCATCCCAACATCGTACAGTATCTCGGATCCAACTCGGATGATTCTCACCTCAACATTTTCCTCGAGTATGTCGCTGGTGGTTCGGTCGCCACCATGCTCGTCAACTATGGTTCTCTTGGTGAACCACTGATTGCAAACTTTGTCCGACAAATCCTTTCTGGACTGGCATACCTCCATTCCAAGGACATCATCCATCGCGACATCAAGGGCGCCAACATTCTCGTCGACAACCACGGCAGTGTGAAGATCAGTGATTTCGGCATCAGTAAGCGCGTCGAAGCATCTAGTCTCCTCGTCCCTTCCACTGGCAAACGCACAGGCCCCCGCGTCTCGCTCCAAGGCTCTGTCTTCTGGATGGCACCCGAAGTTGTCAAGCAAACCGCCTACACCCGCAAAGCAGACATCTGGTCTCTTGGCTGTCTGATTGTCGAAATGTTCACTGGCGTGCATCCACATCCCAATTGCACTCAGCTACAAGCGATCTTCAAGATTGGCAGCTCTGCGGCACAAGCTCGTCCTGATATGCCTGAACAAGCTAGCGAGAATGCTAAGGTCTTCCTGGAGCGCACGTTTGAGATTGAGCATGAGAAGAGGCCTTCGGCTGATGAGTTGTTGGGGTATGCTTTCTGTGCGCCAAAGGAGCCCGGATCTGCTTGATTGCCATCTACCTTTTTTGAACCATCTACAGTTATGTTCTTGGTTTTTGTGTATGCTATTTTTCCCATTAGATGTAAGCGTAGGTGCTAAGGGGATCATGTGTCTTGTTTTTTTAATTACGTTTTTGATGAGTATGGGAATTGTACGATAGTAGAGTGTAGCAGTGCCTCTTAACGAACAAGAGAAAAGAAAACTTTTGACAAACAAAAGTTCCTAGATCACGTCCTTGTGTCATGTTTCCTTTTTTCTTTGTGAGTGCAGTCTGTCGCCATACATCCTTTTGAAACGGATAAAGGTGCAAAATGAGCCAGTCTTGTATCATGGGCGATGGCAATGATATGGCAGGCGCGTCTCGCACTCGGCAGTTTCCGGCTTGAAGCGCATCGCGAGTCTTGCTTGTGTCTCCGCTCTTTAGCCAACCATCATCCTCATTTATCGGTTCCATAAACAGCTTGAGCGACTGATTCCTTCAGCATCACCCGTCCCGTCGGTCATCAGACGCGAATGACTATACTGATACTATGTTAGTCATAGATCGCAATATCACCACATCGGATCAAAACTAGGACAACCCGATCACTTGCCAGGATTATCATAATAAACTTATTCGTTCATCATGTCATTGGCTATGTGCAAAGCCTTCTCGGCATTATCTTTCTGGAAAGCGACAACTGTACGGGCTTTCTCATCTTCCTTGGTCCAGTATACAAATGCCGATCATACCAATAACATAATCGAGGTGCGGTCTCTTACGGACAAGGAAGAGGAAGCTAAGGAACGTTAAGCGAGCTATTCCAGCAAGTGGTATAGTCGCCTCAAAGATGATACTGAAAGATATGCGAAACGTCTGAATCTTGAAAAACAAAAAGCCGCGCGCAAGTACCAAGATCTAGCATTGCGTGATCAACAGGCGATGTCCCACCAACGTTGGTATCAGCGCAAACGAGACAAGGATCCTACTTTCATGGAACGTAGACGGGAGTGTAGCCGAGTATACGTACGCAAGGTATCTTTGCAGGCTCATTACCGGTTTCGCCGTAAAGTTATGAAATGGACAAAGCACTCCTGGGTGCGGCAGCTTCCATGGAAAACTCATACGCCAATCTTCACGCAAGACAAAGTCCGCCAGATCTGCGCTACTTGTGGCAGCTACAGGATAGACGGAGCCAAGTTATGGTGGCAGCGTCATGTTCCATCTGACCCACCGCTGTATGACTGCCAAACCTGCTTTGCAAAAACTGGGATTATGCCTGACGGCTACGAGGACGTCAAGACTTTTGGCGAGCTGAAGGCACGCAAAGAAGAGCTGGACAATTCGACAAAGGACCTCTCTGATTCTGAACACGACAAACACAAGGGTTGACCGGTCCGTCCAAGTGGCCCATCCGGGGTCATTACGTAGTTGAGCAATTCAACAAATCACACATTGTAGAGATGGACATGTTCCGCTAAGAGGTCCTTGGTCGCTGGTGATAGATGTTCTCGCTTTGGCTACGAGTCTCTACGAGGCGTGGACAAGAGCAGGACTTGGGCGGCCTTCAATCACCAGAGGGCATCGAAAGAGGAATCACTATCAAACGCATAGCATTCAATCCGATTTGGAGGGAGGTCAAGCGGGTAGTGCATTCACATGACCGTTTCTGTGTTGGCGAATAACATGGACCATTGACGCAATGCTACTGACAGAGATTCTGCGTTCCCATAGCAGATATGCACAATTCTCGTGATGATCAATCACGCCATGACCAAAATCCAACAGCACGATCAAATCTGAGTAAAGCTTCGTCGAGCTCAGCCTCCATGATTCCCTCTATCTCCTTTCTCTCGAATTTTTCTGGAGAAACCTCAACCTCAGCACCATGAATCAAACCGGGTATAAACATTCTCCATCTCTATCCTCGTCTTCTCGCATCTTTCTCTTTCCATCCTCTCCCCTCTTCCATTCGAGCTCTCATCCTTCCATTACCCCACCTCGTCTCGTCTCTCCAATCCCTTACCCACCCAAACTCCGCCTTCAGCAACTCATTTATATCCTCTTCTGCGCCGGCAGATTCTTGCGATAAGAGCGATGTTGACCTTGTCCCGTAAACGCATTCTTCAACGCAATGCCAAAGATTATAAAGGGGAAAGCGAGAATGTAGACTAGTGCATCTGAGAAGCGTTCCATGAGCGTGCGGGTGTCGCGCGGTGATGTTGTTGTTCGTGTCGGCATTGTGGTAGTCGTGATGTGTGCGAAGTGGTTCAGTGTGGCGCGGGGTGTTTGGATATGAAAGTGGTAGATGTTGTCGCGCGAGATTCTATGTGGTAATTGATGAGACGATTTGATGAGTCGTAGTCTGTAATTGGTATGCGACTGATATTGATTGTCGCGTGAGTCGTTGGTCGGAGTAAGTGTGGATTGAAGTGTATGTTCAACAGGTCCAGGCTCAAAGTTGTTGGTTTGTGAATGACGCAGTAATATCTAGGAGGGAAGTCGTGAATGCGATTGTGTGTGGCAGCAACAACTACTGTAGACCTTTTTGTTCAGATCTTCAATCAATAGCGCAAAGAAGTCGGTTTTATTGATTCCAGTGATGGCACACCTTCGTGGCAATGACATCATGGTTTCTCATTTGTCGTGCTCACAGCCTCCTCGATCCGGAAGACTCGGGATCCGGAATGGTGATTGTTGTACGAGAATACGATACAAGGATCAGAGAATGCACTTTTACGATGTGCTTTGTAAGATTACCATCCCGTGTTCCACACTGGCGAGAGAACAGATATAGAGGAGAGAGGGAGTTGATGTCGAGGTGCGAGAAGCTTTGGAGGCTTGGCTTCAGCTTCGACGTCCAGCCAGCTCACAGGCCTTGTCTTCATCAATTCTTAACAACACCATCACACCATCTTTCCAGGTATTGAGAGCGCCAGTTCAGAGCAAAAAGTGGCCATGTGCCTTTGACATAGTGCGAAAAAGGCACAAAAATACTGCCTCCTAACGGAGTCGAACCGGTGACCTCGGCATTACTAGTGCCGCGCTCTACCAACTGAGCTAAAGAGGCTTGTGTGACGAACACTGCTCCAAAAAGGTGTATTATCAACATTCAAGATGACGATGCTGCTGGACGGCAGAATGGCAGTCGACCACTGATCATCATCACTGCCACAACCGCAGCAGAGCGAAGAGCAGAACGATGAACCCTTTCGAAACATGATCGTCTGAACATGTAAGGGAGAGGATCAACTCCACTGTATGGAATCCTTCGGTTATCGGAACAAAGATCGACGTCACCAGCCTTGGTATAGACCGTCTATAAATATCAAACGACTGGCTCTCCTACTTGCATCTACATCTCCATAACAAATCTTCCTCAAAAAAAAATCATATTCCCACAATCACATCATGTCCTCCCAACCTCCAACGACCCAAAACTCTGCAGACGCAAACGCAGCCTCAAAATGGGGTATCACACCCAACAGCAATGCCTCCACATCGAACATACCAATCGACCCGCAGACAGGCAAACCAATTGACTTTGAAAACTATTATAACGAGGAAACAAAAAGAAAGCTGAGGGCTGAGGGAGTCAATCCAACGCTCAAAGCGGAGATGGAGTGGCATAAAAGTCAGAGTGAGGGTAAAGGGTTTTGGGGCAAGGTTGCACAGACGACGATGGGTGGAGGGTGGGTTCGATGAATTGAGCTGGGTTTGAAATTTCGGTATGAATATTGACGAAGAGTGTCTTGATGGCATAAGCGTGATAGGAGGTAGAGAAGGATGTCTAGGAAGTACTAGTACATGACTTTGCAAGATTGAGCCATACTCCAAGAAATGATCAGTTGAAACCACGTTCCACCATCTAAAAGGTCACAGCATCCTGCTCAATAGGCACCAACTCCCCCTTACCCTTGAACCTCTCAGCAATCTTTGCCTGCTCACTCAACATGTACCTCTCAGTCTGCGTTCCCTGCTTAGCCAAACCCCTCCACCTCTCAAACACCTCTGCATCTCTCTTGTCACCTCTAGCTTCCTTTGCGTTATTCCAATGTCCCTTTGAAAACGCAATCAGAGTTGTAATGGTCTGGTTCTTGATATCATACACCAAGGAACAGATTGTACCTGTTTCCTCCAGCCAGTTGCATTGCCACAATTCGCCCGGGCGGATGCATTGGTAAGTGCAGGTTTGGTAGTTTATGCGGCCTGCCATGGGACCGCCGTGGATGGCATCTGTGAAATGCGTGAGAGGGCTGCTGTGAATGGTGAAGGAAAGGGAGCAAGCAGAGAAAGACTTACACACGATGCGGTTGGAGGAAAAGAACCACATCTCATAGCGCCATTTCTCGGGTGTGCCGTCTTCGGCTTGAGCTGCGTAGTCGTAGATCAAATGGGTGTCTTTGATGTCGGTGTCGAAGGATGGATCGAGGTTGGTGTTGGTGAGAAAGGTGGGAAGTTCTTTTGAATCTGCCATGGCGGCTGAGGAGAGACGGGTATATTACAGATGGTGAATTGTACTGAGGATTGATATGGATATGGGTCCACTGAACGAAAGTTTGATGGGTTGGATATTCAAGTAAGTACTTATATTCTTCGGACCAGCAAGATTCAACTGCCGAACTGTCTCGCGATTCTTGCCAGAAGAGCTCTGGTGATTTTGACTTTGTATAGCTCTCATGACGTCTCGCGCTCCTTCAAGTGTCCAGATTCGGATGCTTCGGCAAACAACGGTCTGAGGTCGAAGCATGCTTATCTCGACCGACAACAACAGTTCGGGCCGAGGGTCTTCATGTCCTACCGACTGGGAACCGATATCGAAGATAAACTGACCAAGCGGGTTTTGCACTTACCGCTGGAAGGGATTCGAGATTTAAAGCTGTGTCAGATGTCCTCTAGGAAGCGTCCGCAGCGTTACATTAAGCTCAAGCAGAGTAACATTGCTCGACAGACGGCGCATTGGGAAGATTCACGGTAGATCCTTGCAGCATGTTCAATCACAAGCAAAGGCAAGACAAGATTCAAAAGTCGAGCACAAAATCCAGTTTGGTGGTATCATATAATCGCAAAGAAAAGTTTTTGAAAAAAAGAAGTTTTTTGAGAGACCTTGTTGGAATGTGTGAAGAGCATTGTCATAAAACGAACTCTCAAACGCTTTTAAAATGCCCCAGTGTGGTATCATTGGACATTCCATGGACGACCATAACCTGACTCCGACGAAGCCGATATTGCATGGACGTGACTCTTGACCTTTCGACACGACTTGCATGTCTTGTGTCTTAGCCAGCCAGCCTCGTAGCTTGACCCATGCTATTCTGCGCTGGAGTGGCAAGTTTACTTGCGCATGGAGGAAGCACGGCGCTTCTTCATCTCCTGCTGCTGGGACTTGGCCTCGGCAACACGCTTGTGGAGGATGTTGGCGTACTCGGTCTGAGAGTGAATTAGCGAGACTGTTATGAACGTCGAGAGAAAGGCAGAGAAGACGTACGGCGGCGTCCTTGGAGGCCTCGGCGTTGCGGCGCTTGAGGGCCATGCGGTGACGCTTGTGCTGGAGACGCTGGGGAGTAACCAGGCGCTGGATGCGAGGAGCCTTGGTGTAGGGCTTGGCACCCTCCTTCTTGGGCTGGACCTCACGGCGGATGACGAACTTGCGGACCTAATTCACGACACAGTCAGCATACTTGTACAACTCAGACTCGGTTCAGAAAGATGGTGAATCTTTGAACCGGCGACGATGGAAAGGGGAGTACCCACATCATCATCCTTGCTGAGACCGAAGAAGCGGCGGATCTTGGTGGCACGCTTGGGGCCGAGACGCTTGGGGTGGACAACGTCGGTCAGGCCGGGGATGTCGTTCTCGCCCTGCTTAACGATGGAGAGGGCAAGGACGGACAGGTCCATGGCAACGATGCAGCCGCGGACGGACTTGCGCTTGCGCTCACCGGTACGGCGGGGGCGGTAGCACGAGTGGCCCTCAGCAAGAAGCAGACGGACACGGGTGGGGTGCATGACACCCTGCTTCATGGGGAAACCCTGCTTGTCGTTGCCACCGGTGATCTTGAAGACGTAACCCTTCCACTCGTCACCGACAGAGTCGGCGGGGACCTCCTGACCCATGCGGCGGTCCATGAAGACGCGGAGACGGCGCTCATCCTCAACTTCGATGAGCTTCTGGGAGCCGTTGGCGGGGTACGAGATGTTAAGCTTCATGGTGGCTCTGAGAATCTGGTCAGTACGACAGGCTTGGTGTGGTAGAAAGCTGTATGGCAGTCGGCTGGGCTGTGGATTGGGCGATATGGCTGCGCAGATATTCTAATGGATGGCTGAAGCGTAGGCGTGTGCAGTGGACCGTGTGCGCGTTGTTGTTTCGTTCTGGACTGCTTGTCGGTGTGTTGTGTCCGGCGCAGAGAATTTTTCGACCCGTCAAGGCATCTCTTTCGAGCTCATCTTGCTGGTGCCACAGTAGTCGTGCTTCTGACGGCTGTCGCATGCTACGCGCAGTCGTTGGAGATGGCCATGTCGTGTTGCAAGACGTGTGTGCAGGCGCCGCGATTGTCGCTGTAGCCGTAGCCGTAGCCGTCCATGTCCAGAGAATATTTGCAAGCCATATGCCCAAGCCACAGTATCCGTCGATCATACCAACAGCATGAGGGGTGATTCTTACTATTGTCGAGAGTTGTCGTCGTCGGTGGTCGCTGCGCGCTTCTGCGGAAAATGAGATTCGAACTTTGCGAGCTGGGATTTTGCAATCGCTTAGTCAGCTGTGGGTGCCTCGCTCAACACACGTGACAAGCCCGAAGCGACTTCCACATCCAGCCACATCCAACTTCACTTCCATGTCCGTCCTTGCTATCGCGAATAATATTATCACATAAGTCATGTTCTTCACTTCAAGTTAACCTTTGACTGCGACATCGTCACGGGAGCACTAGGGGATCGAAGAGTGCGTGGGGTCTGCAAGTCTTCTAACCAGATGGACTTGTCTTGGACTATCCTGTCTGTGGTCGAGAATAGCACTTGAACGTAGAAGCGAGCTCTGTCTCATTACCACCTTCTAATGGCACATACACTGTCTCCATATTCTCCATGTGGCCCTTGTTTCCCAACATCATACTCTGAAAAAGATACAGCACGTAGTTGATACGGACAAAAGTCTCAAACCTTCTCGTATGCTAAGGTTTGTGACTGCTGTTCAACTCTAGCGACTATGCTCAAGTGGTGGAATAATGTGTGATCGTCCCCACCGGGTAGAGAAGTACACACACAGTCGTTGGGCTCGCGAATCATGCATCTCAATGGCTACACGCATTGAAAGGAGGCATACGAGAAGAGAGCATGTCAGAAGCACAAGTGCACTATCGGGCAGATAACTCAGTCATGACCAATGACAGAGGCGTGTACCCCAATCTCCTTCCCTCACTTCCATCTCAACCTCTATGATCGCACGACTCTGCCACTCTCTCACACAAATCACATCTGGTCTGGTGGTCATCCATCACCTCCTACAAAGCCAGCTAACCCAATTCGGTAGTCACTACACATCTATCAATCCAACAACCACCAACCATCAACAAGACCCTTCAGGGGTTCGAATCTGCTCATCATCGCTTTACCTTTGCAGCAATAACATTCAGGTCTCAGATGCAGGTGCCCTTGAGAAATGTAGAGGGTCGAGTCAAACTTCTGAGGCTGGAGGAGAAGTGAAGGGCACTGGGAAGAGGGGAAGAGTCAACAACGACAACGAGAGGTAAGCAAAACATCCTACCACCAGACCTGTGGTTGCTTTTTTTGCGCCATCCTGCTGTGATTGAGTAGCAATTTGTAGGGTTGAATTGGAAGATTCTTGCTCTAGAAGACAAGGCACACGCATCGCAAGTTTTATGTTGATCAGGGTTATCTCGAGCGCAGTGGGTGATGTTCGATCTCCATTCGTGCAGTCTGTCTACCAATATTCCTTCATACCCATCTGTCCAACTTACTCTCATCATTCGGTTGTGTACCCCAGCTATAGGGCCTCACAACATCCTTGGAGACATACCTCGGAAACATCACTGACAAAGACCGCACTTATACTGTACCAATACCCTTACATCCTTCTCTCATAAGAACTCCACTCAATGTACAATGTTACGTTCCAAATCTCTGATATTGCCATACCTATCCCAAGAACCAAGGACACTGTCATCTTCGGTGCGGAATTTGAAATCCTCACAGGGATATCCAATCAGCTCCTTGTGCTCTTCCAAAGCTACGACGATCCACTTCGAAACCACACCCTTGGCGGGATTCTTCACGTGGAACGGAAGATACGTATCGTGTTTTCTCTTGGTCAGTCGAGACGGCTGGATCCTTAGTGACGACGTGTTGTTGAAAACGTCGTCGTTAGGAGCCGGCACGATGTTGGTGAGATCGCCGAGCTCGTTGCCTCGTAGAATATCTCGAACCTCTTGTGTATGCGACGCTCTTAGAGTGTCGTTGCGTGGGCTTAGTTGTGGGAAGAACATTGGTGCTGGTGATGAGATGCAGGGCGACGACAATGGCCCCAAGCGTGGTGGTGATGGTGGCAGTCTTAAGATGTTGCGGCGGTCGAACTGTTCGTATGCTGATTCGAAAGTGTGGTTGGAAGGTAATGGTAGATTCGACGGTGATGGTCTTGATGGCGAAGGACTTGATGGCGGTGGGGATGCTTCGTACCGCGTAGGCGATGCATGGAAGCAGAGTAGTGACTGCTTTCGTTGTGTAGGCAATGGTGAGTAACGAGGTGATGTGGGGACCCGGGCCGGCGATGTGTTGAATGCGGCAGATGTCAGCAGTGGCGATGGCGACGTCGTGTTGTTGAGATACGTTTGATTAGACGTATTGTGTCGATGGAGCTCCTGGTCTTCTTTGCTCTGTTCCGCGTTCTTTCCGGCGAGCCTGGCTTCGTACTGCGCATCCAGAAACGAAAGTTCATACTTGACATCCAGTTCCTCGCCCGTGTCCTCTAGTCCATTGCGAGAACTCCGAAGCGTAAGGTGATTGGTTGGTGGGTCGCAAAACTCTGGATCTGGCCGTGTTGTGGAATCACAGCCAACGCAGACACGATGGTCAGTTGCACTCCCGTGTTGTTTCGACGTACCCCAAAAGGATTCTTTCTTGACCCTTTTGGTTACTGGAGAGTCTGAGTCTGACGACAGAGGCCTTTTGACACCAGACACGCAACTGATAAGTCTAGTCGGCGCCATCTCCTATCATCAATCCCCTGGTATGGTACTTGCTTGATGGACAGTTGGAGGTGGCTAGGCACACACAGCTCCCGACAAGCGAAACTTGTTCGATGGCGCAGTAAGACGATATGTGATGATATGAGTTCTGTTTTGGTTCGACGTAGTTTGTTGGGATGTTTGAGATCGGGTAGGCTCGAGTTGTGGATGTGGTGCGAACGGCGATGGGTGACAGTGGAGAGAAACAGACGAAGACGACGATGCGCAAACGAATCTGCTGTTCTGTGACTCAAAAATTCTACGCGCTCACTGACACAAGTGTCGTGCGATACTCGTGGCAGCGGTACGCGCATGGCTGCCACGTGGCTTGGCTTTGATGATGGTCGACCACAGTGTACAGCTCCGAACGTGAACGCCAGGGCAGCTCAACTTCCATTCCCATTACCGGACCAGCGCTGACCTCGTAGTAACATACACAGCATGATGTTGTGACTCTCGTGACTAACCTTGATCTTATCCGGCGTTGTAGATGTTCGATCGGGTCCAGGTCCTCATCGAAGGATACTTACATGTGCAAAACAGGAGACAGAGACCCACCTTGTGTTGATTTGGACGGTATAACAACCCGAATCCGGTCGACCTGCTGGAAAAGCCATCGTGTGACAATATCCAGCTCCGTTGGCATGCAAGCAAGGTCATGAAGCATTCACGAGCCACGAACGAGCAAGTGTGTCTGCATATCGAGGCATATGATAGCCAATGACTTCTGCTGATGATCCAGCATCTCTTGTTTTCTTTCTCCGTTCCAGTGAATACCTCCGAGATTTCTCATACAAATGACAGTCGGATGTGGAATGTCATTCAAGGTAAAATTCTGTGATATTGAATCGAGGATGTTGCGCTGCCTGTCGAAAAAGGAAACGATAGCTGGACCGCAGTTCGTCGAATCTGCTTGAGAAGTCTGTGTCTTCCAATGTGAATCAGCAAAGGTCACTCGGGCACGCGCGCTTGTTAGGTAATGACAGACGCGAGGGTGCGGAGTAAAAACGTGGAGGACGAGCTTCTGACCGCAGATTGGACCGTGAGTATTCGCCTTGGCATGGCTTGTTACCAACAGTCGCCTTCAGATTACCTTCAAGACAACATTGGTTGGCATTCTCTATCTTGACGGTCTCCTCTGATGCAATTCTCCTAGTAAGCAGCCTGAGACAAGCAACGACATCTCTTGACAACGCTGCAGTCTCTGGCAGTCTTCTCTCGAGTCTTGTTTTGCCTCCCGACCTGTTCACCAAGAGCATGGCGAAATCCTCTATCTTATGATCGGCTAATTGCTCACCCATTTCGTCTTTTGCCAAGTTACCAAGACCGCCGGTGCACATCGCCCAGAGTGTCGGTTCGTTCGCGCTGATAAGCACTCAAGCAAGCAAATGGTCACACTCCAATGTGACATTATCTCAGCCGTGCGAAATTCTCAGCCGGGCGGAGTCGGTGTAGGGCGCACGACAGTGTGGCAAGTCGCGCTGCTTTGGCTGAGGGCTCGCTCCGGACATTCTTGGCATACCATTACGAGTGACAATGTGATAACACCTCGGGTTGTGGAAAAGGAACATGCCCAATAGTCCACCGGGTGACCTCTTGCTTGGCCGATAAGAAGAAAACATCACAGTAGGTATTAAGGTCATGGCGTTCTGGGCAGCGATATCAACGAACATGTCTTCTTTCATAACATTGCTGCATTCCCACGTTCTTCTCTCTTCCACCACTGCTCTCATCCTTCGACGCACTAGAGTTATCTCATTAGTTTGAGATTGCTCCTTTTGGCCAGTGTCACGGTACCCACGTTGACGAATTGCTGGGCAACCTCTTTTTCACCTTTCTCTGTACGTAACACCCCCTCATCTCTCCGAGAGAAGTTTTCCTTTAAAGATCCCCAGGACTGATCGCATGTCCTTCTCCAGATTCTCCCCACAGTCCCCCACATCTTGACCTCGTGGTATAACTTCCTTCATCATGACTTCCCACGAAAAGGGAACAGCCGATCCTGAGATCGCAAAGACTGCCTCTTACGACTATGAAGCCCAGGACATTGCTGCCATCAAGGAGGGAACTTCCAATGAGCTCCCTGGAGAGCAGCTCCAGCGTGGTCTCCACTCTCGACAAGTTTCTATGATTGCTATTGGTAAGTCGAACCAAGCTCCAGGGAATTAGCAAATGCTGACCAGCCATAGGTGGTGCACTTGGTACTGGACTTATCATTGGAACCGGCAAAGCCCTCGCTCAGGCTGGCCCCGGTTCCATCTTGATCGCATACAGTTTCGTCGGTCTTCTCGTCTGGATTGTCATGGCTGCCGTCGGTGAAATGGCTGCTTGGATTCCCGTTGCTGGTGGGTTCAGTCCCTTCGCTACTCGTTTCTGTGACCCTGCACTTGGCTTTGCTCTGGGTTGGACTTATTGGTTCAAATACATCATCGTCACGCCGAATCAATTGACGGCTGCGGCGTTGGTCATATCATATTGGGTCGACGCGGACAAAGTAAATCCGGGTGTCTGGATCACAATCTTCCTCATTGCCATTATCGCTATCAATTATCTGGGTATCCGCTTCTTCGGAGAATTCGAATTCTGGCTCTCTTCAATCAAGGTCTTGGTCGTTTGTGGCATGATCATCCTGTCTCTCGTTCTCGCGCTCGGAGGTGGCCCAGATGGCGACAGGAAGGGCTTCAGATACTGGAAGAACCCCGGAGCTTTCAAAGAATACAAGGGTACGGGCGACGCCGGCCGCTTCTTCGGTTTGTGGAGTTCCATGGTTACCGCTGTCTTCGCCTACCTTGGAACAGAATTGGTTGGTGTTACAGTCGGTGAAGCCGAGAACCCTCGCAAGACCATTCCTAGAGTAAGTGATACAGATTCTGCATACTACGATCGCACTGCTAACCATACCTGTACTTTAGGCTATCAGATTGACCTTCTTCCGTATTGTCTTCTTCTACATCCTTTCGGTCCTTCTAGTCGGCATGATCGTCCCTTACAACAGCCCCAATCTCGCTTTCGCTACCAAGCAATCCAACTCTGCTGCTGCGTCGCCTTTCGTTGTTGCCATCCAGCTTGCTGGCATCAAGGGTCTTCCTGGATTCCTGAATGCTTGCATTCTGATCTTCGTCTTCAGCGCCTGCAACTCCGATCTCTACATTGCCAGTCGTACCCTCCACGGTCTTGCTCTCCGTGGCCAAGCACCCAAGATCCTGGCCAAGACTGACAAGCGTGGTGTTCCTTACTACGCCCTCGGTTCCTCTGCTCTGTTCTGTCTGTTGGCATACATGAACGTCTCATCCAGCAGCAAGGAAGTCTTCGGCTACTTCGTCAACCTGACCACTATTTTCGGTCTGCTGACTTGGATCTCCATCCTCGTCACCCACATCTACTTCCGCCGCGCCTGCAAGGCCCAAGGCGTAACCCCCAAGCAACTCCCCTACGCCGCACCCCTCGGCATCTGGGGCTCCTACTTCTCCCTCTTCTGGTGCTGTTTGATTGCCCTGACCAAGAACTTTGCCGCGTTCACCCACGATAAGAGCTATGGCAACTTTGACTACAAGAACTTCATCACTGGATACCTTGGTATTCCTCTGTATCTGATCTTGCTCTTTGGATTCAAGTTCATCAAGAAGACCAAGGGTATCAAGCCCCATGAGGCTGATCTGTTCACTGGCAAGGATGTCTTTGATCGTGATGAGGAATACTGGAAGGCTGTTGAGCATGAGAAGGATCGTAAGCGTGATGGAAGTTGGTTCTACAAGACTTTCCTGTCTTGGCTGTTCTAGATGAAACGCTTCGGATTCGCTTCAAAGGGATGAGGATGATTTTTTCAAAGTTTACGATTTCTTATCTCATAGGTTACGATGGTCAATGCGCTAGTGGTGTGAGAGTGATAGTTATATCTCTATCTTGACTGCCTCTTTTTCCAAACTGCTAGAGTGCTGTCTCTCCCATATGCTAGCTTTTGTGATACTAACGCTCATCTCACAAAGGTCTAAAGCCCCATGCTTGTTATAGAAAGGTACAATGATAACCAGATTAGTGATACATCCAAAGAGAGCCCAGAGAGTACCGCATCTCGATGGGTGCGGTCCAGTTCTCGAGAACATTGTGCATTGTTATAGCTATGCGCGTTACAACCCTTTGTACATGGGGAGGTGATCACGTTGTTGCGGTCAAGAAGAAAATTGCATGCCAGACGCTCTTTCCTTCCGCGGACTCACAAACGATTGTGTCACCTCCACAGAAGTCTGTGTAATATGTATACATGATCGAAAGCAGATATCACCCTTCAATCAACAAACAACGCAAAGTCATGCAATAAATCGTCTCATATCTCATCCATACGTGCGTACATAAATTATCTAGTTCAAGATGATCGCATATCCATCAAACGCCCAGAGACTAAAGTCTTCTCAAATCCTCTGAGTCTCCTCCTGGTGAATGGTAATCGAGCCCTTTCTCTCAACCTCCTCGACCCTGGCCTCTAATTCTCCCGTCGCAAAGCCCTTGCGGCTGCCAGCAGCGGTACCAGGAACGAACAGAGGTGCATTGGTGAAGAGGTAGTTCATCTCCTCGAGAGGACGGCCGGCAGTCTCGGGAAGAATGGCCCAGAAGAAGAGGGCGTTGGTGAAGTTGCAGACGATGAAGACAATGTACCATCTCCAGCCAATAGCATCAATGGCAACGGAAGTGGTCTGGCCAATCATGGTGTTGAAGGCGAACGAGACCATGGTAGCGATGGAGACACCCTTTGAACGGGTTCTGGTATCGAAGATCTCGGCGGGGATGATCCACGAAAGAGGTCCACAGGTGGACGAGAAGGTGAAGTTGTACAACCAACAGCCAACCACGATGAAGCCCCATCCGGCGCCCTTGTTCGACTTTGAGGGGTCCTCAGCGTTAGGGGGGAACTTGGCGAGCAGGACGGTTGCAACAATAAAGCAGAGAGCATTGCCAATGTTACCGAGAATAAGAGGCCAACGACGACCGAACTTGTCGATGAACATCAAGCAGAGGAATTGAGCCAAAAGAGCAATCAAGGAAGAGATAGCCTGGTACTTGAGGGTGTCGTCTCCAGAGATACCAATCTGAGCAAAGATCTCGACCGAGTAGTATTGGATGACGGAAACACCGGTCATCTGGACGGAAGCCTGAAGAGCGACAGCGATGAAAAGACGACGGAAGGATGACTTGTTGGTGAAGAGCTCCGCGTATGACTTTGCTTCGTGCTCTTTCTCGTAGGTGACGGCATCCTGAATAGATTCAAATTCGGCGACGACCCAGGCGTCTTGGGTGTTACCATGGGAGTGCAGCTTGGCGAGAGTCTGGAGACCCTTCTCGGTTTGTCCATTTGACATGAGCCACTGTTTTTGTGTTAGTCAAATCACCACATCCCATTATGGCCGAGAACGTACTCTAGGTGACTCGGGGAAGAACAAAATCAGAGCAGCGAGGAGCACAGCTGGCAGCATCTGGACTCCAAGCGGAATACGCCACTGTCGGCTGTCGCGGTCTCCGTAAGAGGTGTAGCATCCAAACGCGGCCCAAGAAGCGATGAAAGCACCGATGCCCAACATGAATTGCTGCAGAGATGTTACGCGACCACGGATACTCGGGTGAGCCAGTTCGGCTTGGTACAAGGGAATGATCATGACCAGCATACCAACACTATCCACAAGTTAGCATTGAACGCAAAACCCATACTCGATGAGACTGACCCAAGACCAGCAATGGCTCGACCGGCATAAAGGTAATGTAGGTTCTGAGCAGCAGTCTGAAGAGCACCACCGACAATGAAGACGAGGGCACCGATCAAGATGGTCATCTTTCTTCCAAGTTTGTCACCACATGGGCCGGCGAAAAAAGCTCCAAAGAATGCACCGCCAGTAAACACGGAGACCACTGCACCGGTCTCGTTGGCATCAGGGTCGAATTGGTATTTGAAGGACTTGGAGCCAATAGCTCCGGCGATGACACCAAGATCATAACCATAGAGTACAGAGCCCAAGGAGGCAAAGACTGAGACTAAGAATTGATACCACTTGGGTGGAAGCGCCATGCTGAGTGAATAGTGTAGTGGAGAAGAGGGATGATCAGAAGACACAAGTGCCCATGGGGGGTTACATGATCAGATATAAATACAAGGACGACGATCATCAAAGTAGGGTACCATTCCGTCCTACCGGACGCGATCCTGCTTGACGGCAGATATTGATGCCGCATGCGCAGCAAATACTCACATACCATCAGCTCGCTCGATACAGCGGGTAGGTCTCGTGGGTGGCGCTGGCAAGATCACGAAGACGCCTCCCCGGTGGGCCATAGAGATTCCTTTCTCGGTTGTGGTCGCCTGTTTGAACCTAGAGTTTTGCGACAAAGTCGATCGGTGAAGTGCTCGGGGGATACATTGATTCCGGGGAGTCAAAGTTTGTCACACTCATATCGCTCCCACAATCGTGCACTAGCGATATTGATGCTATGCAGATGCAAAGTCACCTCGGGAAGGTAGAGATGTCCACAGAGAGCTCAGAGAGCTCAGAGTCACCACGACTCTCGCTGGCGCTCTCCTATCTTGGGAAGCTATTGTGCATTTCTCGAGCAATACGGGTGACATACTTCATTGTAGTGGGAGGACGGGGACGACGGTTGATGTGGGGTAGGGCGCATGGAGAGTGGAGGAGAAAACATGGAGTCGGTAGAGGCGTTCGGAGAAACCTTCGGCCAAGCTCGTAACCCTAACCATCACATCGACTTTCTGAAAGGCTGATATGTTGGCTGTCAGACCTGTTCTTGGACCAGCTGTGCACATCATCCACATCTACCGAGCGAGAATCAAATCTTCCGGTCTCTTTCGGCACCTCGTTCCTGCCAAGTTGTGCATCTCATCTTGAGAAGGAGCCATGAAGGATCTCGCGCCTTGGCAAACGTGCTGAACATCTGATAGTCGCTACCGTTTGAATACATGTCGATCAGCAGACCTTCAACCGCGGCGTGCCCGCCCTCACGGATAATTACGAGTAAAGGAGCAACTCTATTGGCGAAGTCCACCTCGAGGGCTCACGATGGCTGAACCTCGAGGTTCTTGTCGCGACTCGGGCCTTTTCGCTACACGCCTGAATGCAATGATACCGAAACCCTAAGATGAAACTGTGGACCAGCTTTGGTGTCCTCCACCGAGCTGTGATCATGTGGTAGATGGAAACAACGATTTAGGATCCAAAGTTTCCTGGTACTGGGTAGGTATCTTTTCTCTGTACCGCTTTGGCTGCTTTGTTTTTGTAAAAGGATCGAGTGTGGAAGACATATTGCGATCACCTCAATCAACATGGCCACTTTTACCAAGATCCCGGATTCAGAGACCCCCGTGGTCTCGGTCAACCACCTTAACAAGATTGCAAAGATCAACGACAATGTTTATGGAGGTTTCACCGAGTATGTTGCTGTGTCTATATCATCATCCATCGCGAGAGGCTTGTGACTGACATATCAAAAGACACATGGGCCGCTGCATCTATGGCGGTATCTACGATCCTGGCAACCCCCTATCAGATGAGGATGGTTTCCGCAAAGATGTGATTGAGGCATTCAAGGATCTCAACTGTCCTGTTGTCAGATATCCTGGCGGTAACTTTGTAGCTACTTACCACTGGCTCGATGGTGTTGGTCCCAGAGACCAGAGACCCGTGAGGTGAGTTCCTCTTCATCAGACATGTCGACCGATGCTGATATTTATCCAGACCGGAACTTGCCTGGCTCGGTGAGGAAAGCAATCAGTTTGGTACCGATGAGTTCCTGAAGTGGTGCGAGGTTGTTGGCACCGAACCATACCTTGCTCTCAACTTTGGCACCGGCACGCTGGACGAGGCTTTGGGCTGGTTGGAGTACTGCAACTCTGACAAGAACACTTACTACGCTAACCTGAGACGTAAGAATGGCCGTGATAAGCCTTACAATGTAAGTCGAATTCTATTTGAGAACTGAGAAATATCGAGAGCTAAGATTCAATAAGGTCAAGTACTGGGCTCTCGGAAACGAGATGTGGGGACCATGGCAGGTCGGCCAAATGACCAAGGAGGCATACGCAGACAAGGCCTACCAATGGGCCAAGGCCATGAAGTTGCTAGACCCCAGCGTCGTGCTTATTCTGTGCGGTGAGACCGGCTACAGCTCATGGGACACCTATGTGCTGAAGGAGTGCGTGAAATGGGACACTCACACTCTAGGCGGCAGCACGACCGCCTCACTCATCGACATGCACAGCATCCACATCTACACAGCTTCAAACGACCACTTGAAGAACGTAACAGCGCCTCGCAGTGCTGAGCGCGCCATCGAAATTACTGGAGGCTTGATCGATCTCGTCCGTATTGAAAACAAGGTGCCATATACAGTACCAGCACCCACCATCTGCTTTGACGAGTGGAACGTCTGGGACCCCGTACGTGCTCCCGGTGACATTGGCGCAGAGGAGAAGTACACTTTGTCAGACGCACTTGCTGTTGGTGTGTGGTTGAACGTCTTCATCCGTCAAGCCAAGTACATTGGCATGGCAAACATTGCTCAGAGCGTCAATGTCATTTCACCACTCATGACCACCAAGGATGGTATTCTCAAGCAGACGACATGGTGGCCTCTGCTGTTGTTCTCAAAGTACATGCGCGGCTGGACCGTGGCAGTCAATGTGCGCTGTGGCGAGTACGAGGGCGAGACTGAGCCCAAGTGGATCAGAGGCACCATCGAGACTCCCTGGTTGGATGTCTCGGCTACCATCAACGAAGAAGGTATTGTCAGCATGGCTGTGGTCAACGTGTCGGACAGCAAAGACTTTTCTACCAAGCTCGAGGGTGTCAGCAGTGACGCAATCACTGTTTACACTGTCACTGGCGACAATCCTATGGTTGCCAACACAAACGGCAATGAGGAGGAGGTTGTCATCAAGGAGACCAAGTGGGACGGCAAGGGCGAGTTCACTTTCCCCAAACACTCGGTCACTATGCTCAGATGGAAGGCTTGAAAAAGTTGCGATCAAAGAAACTTTGTGTATATAGATTGTTGATCGTTATTTGGAGGCATTATAGATTCAGCGACTTTCTCAAATCTAGCCATCTGCCTTTGCGCAAAGGATCTAGTTGCTCTAGTTGATCTAGCCATTCTGTCAACTCGAGAGTGGTAACCTTCTTGTTGCCCGCATCAATCTCGAGATATTCAGGAGTGTATGTCACCAAAGCTAGGTAGATCCACTTGCAGTCCTTGGTGTCTTCTAGCATATCCTTCAGTAGATCAAGCTGTGTGTCGTAATACTCGATGCGATGCTGATTTGTCAAGTTAGGGACTATCCTGAGGTCTGAGGATGTTTTGAGTGACAGGTTCGTCATGAGGTAGTTATGGTAGAACCACAGACTTTGATCATAGGGGTCTGTGTAGAGAGCAGTGATGATGAGTTCAAACTCGTCGTCGAGAAGCTTCTTACGAGCAGCAAAGTCGGCGTTTCTCTCCTTCAAGAGTTTGGGTATGAGCTGTAGTCTGTTGTGCCAGGCAGAGAAGTTTGACAGATTTGTCTTGATCATCTTGGTAGTGTATGCAAATTCGGACTCGGTCATAGACGGTTCAGATTCCCTCTGTTGTTCGTCTTGACTCTTGTCTTGGAGCTCTTGGGCCGAGAGGTCTTGGATGGACTTGACGACCTCCCTACGGTAGCTCCAACCGTGGAAATTGCGCGAGTCGTAGGTAAGCATCTTTGTGACCAAGGCCATCTCTTGTTGCCATAACTTCTTTGCTGATGTGACGGGAAGGTATTTCGAGGCCTGCTGCAAGAGCCATGCGCGGTGGTTCCAGACCCAGTAGCACTTGGGGAATTGCTTGAGCAGGGGCAGTAGGAAAGCCAGGTCTTCACGGATCAACAGGGTGATCTCATGTTGAGCTGGATTCAGGCCGGGCGCGGGCTTCGACTCGGCGTCTTCAGCTGGCGGAGAGTTGACTTCTTTGGCAAAGACATGTTGAAGGACGAGTCGGCGGTGGTTCCAGACGGTATAGTATTCGGGGTTTTGGGTGAGCAGGGCAGACGTCAGGCCGAGCGTCTCGGATGTGTACTCTTGGGCTTTGATCTGGACATGTTCTTAGCTCCAGGTATGGCTGAATGCTTGGAAGGACATGCCTTTGCTTGTTCACTGTCAACCAGGGCTTGGTATGCGCCAATCTGCTTGAGCTCCTTTCTGCGAGCGGCGTCCGTCTTGTCGCTGACGGCGACGCGGGGCACGCCGTGCTGTAGACAGGTCAACTTTGGCCAGCCAGCATCTTTGTCCCTCGCCAACTCACGCTCATGATTCGAATAGTCTGTGTCTGTTTGTTGGGAGCTCTGTTTGGCAATAAAGTCTAGCTCGTGTCATGCCGCAGTCGGATGCGCAGAGCTGGAGACAGCGCCTTCGACTTTCAAACAACAAACTCCCTACCAAAAAGCAGCGCACCCAACGCCGTCGCTTCTTCGAATCAGACCGAGACGTTCAAGTCGGTCCCTTCTCTTTGACCCTGAAAGCACGCTATCCTGTTCGCACCTTCTTCAAGAACCTATCCTTCCGCTTTTCCTTGCATCGTAGATCCAGTCAAAAATCAAAGCATTTCCATATCCCTTCCCAACCCATCAAGCATTCTTCGAAGCGACGTGCGAGCTCAACCTCGCACCGCAGTATTCATTCTGAGCCTGTCCTCAATCACCACGGCTTCAATCTTCGTTGAATGCTCTCCACCTCCTTTCTCTCCTTGACTGAAGCTTGCCGTCCCTCCTCCAAGTCACACGATGCACTCCAAGCAGAGCTCTGCGTCTAGTGAAAATGATCGACCCGATACTCAGCCATCTTTCAAGACTTAGCGCGTCTCGAAGCCTGCTCCACGCTCGTTGTCAGACGTCCGTCGTTCGAACCAGTCGTCCTCTTGCCAGTCATGGGTCTATCCCATTTCTCCAACCCCTGTCAAGCCACCTCCTGTGTCAACAGTCTGCCGCCTCCTCGATGCTTTCAATCTGGATGGCTGCAACGATGACATGGACATAGACGATCGCCATGCCGACGTGTCTAACACAAGCGACCATATGGAGTCAGATCCCGTGACAGTCACTGAGCCGGAGCCTATGGAAGGTATTGAATACGCTGAGGATCTAGCCATATCAACACCGCCCGGCCTGCCTGTTCGTCGTCCATCCACACTCAGGAATCATGCCAATCAGAGACCCAGACCATCGAGAACACCTGATCGCTTCGTCTTCGACAGAAACCCCAACGTACAATCTCGAGAGAGGTTCATGCTGTCCAGCCCTCCTCAAGACCTGACTGTTCACGACAGGTGGAGCCGTCGACAATGCCATGCCCATGATGCTTTCGGGTCCAGCACAAGGACTGGCCGAGGCTCGAGACGTTCGAGATCTCTAGTCAGACACCAAACCTCCAGGACTCCGAGACTGTTCATGAGCAGTCGTGTCAACCCTCTTGGTCTTGTCACGCCTGACAACCCTCGCGACATCAGTCAAGGTGCTGTGTGGAATGTCGGAGGCTCATCGTCTGTTAGCCCAAGTGACGGCGTTCGAAGTGTGAGTAACGGACGGGGTGGTCATATCACGAGCGGCACCAATGCACCTATGTTCAGATCTGATTTTGCCAACCGTGTACATGATGACTCCGAATTTTTGCACATCCACGGACAGCGTCTGAGTACTGCCATGGGACTTGATCCAGCCAACAGGGTCTTGGATCAA
Source organism: Aureobasidium namibiae CBS 147.97 (assembly GCF_000721765.1). NCBI lineage: Eukaryota > Fungi > Ascomycota > Dothideomycetes > Dothideales > Saccotheciaceae > Aureobasidium > Aureobasidium namibiae. Next base: position 60,531 of record NW_013581196.1, on the reverse strand, counting down.
GGCTCTGGTCTGCTTACTCCAGTGAGTTCACCTGAAGCCAATGCCGCTGGAAGCTTCAGTCCGACTGTCTGGCGAAACAACGAGTGGACAAAACCTGGCTCTCCTCCATGTGAGTCACTTACGATTTGGTGCTAATCTAAACAGACTAACACTCTATACAGTGCAAAGTATACAGCACAAGTCAAAGAAAGTCGTTCCGGTCATCCCCTTCAGATAAGTCCATTTCATGTTGGCTCTCGGTTGATGCTGATGCTCCACACAGTACTCGATGCACCAGCACTTCGTGATGACTATTACTGTTCCCTTCTGGCGTACTCGGACACAGCAAAATGTCTCGCTGTCGGCCTTGGAGCGCAAGTCTACACATGGTCTGAGGTCCGAGGAGTTGAGAGTCCTGAGTTCTTGGGTCAACCCTTTTCTGGACACGTTACATCGCTTTCATTCTCATCCACACAAGGTGAAAGGTCCATTCTTGCTGTTGGACGATCTAATGGATGCATAACGCTTTGGTCCCCTTCAGAGGCGAGCCCAAGGTTCAACCACACCCACCGCTCTCCGGTCTCTTGTGTTTGTTTCAGTCCTCGCACTTTCCGTAGAGCATCTACTCAAAGTCTTCCAGTCAGAGTGCAGGTTGAGTATATGCTTGTCGGTAATGAAGCTGGCCAAACTTACTTGTACTCGGTAGAATGGCCAGACGAGCTCAACATGGACCTCTTCGCATGGCCTGGCAACATGACCGTTCTAGCACGTCTAGACCTCCACACGCAGCAGATCTGCGGGCTGGCCTGGAGTTCCGACGGCCGATTCTTCGCTTCGGGCGGTAACGACAATGCGCTCAATGTTTTCGAGACACGACGAATTCTGCAACCTGAGAACGCAACGGTACATCACACGGTCATGGTGAGGGATGATTTTACCTATTACCCACCGTCGAATCAAGAGGAAGCACTTTGGATCTTGCCAGGTCGACAGAGTCACCACTACACATTGAACGCGGCAGTCAAGGCCTTGGCTTTCTGTCCATGGCAACCGTCTCTGCTAGCTGCTGGTGGTGGTAGCAATGACCGTTGCATTCATTTCTATCACACTGTATCTGGAGCGAAGCTTGCAACCATCGATTGTTCATCACAGGTCACGAGCTTGGTCTGGAGCAAGACTCGGCGTGAGATCGCTGCTACTTTCGGGTTCACCCAACCGGATCACCCTATCCGCGTGGCCGTCTTCTCATGGCCGGCATGTGAGTGTATTGTCCGCATCCCTTAGTATGGTGAAGAGCGTGCTCTCTGGGCTATTGGATTTCCTGGTGGTCCCGACAGTTCCACGCCTGGTGAAGATTCTGGCAGATCATCGGCAAGAGAAGGTACACCTTGGTATGCAAGACGAACACGCGCAGAAGGTTGCCTGGTTGTTGCTTCCAGCGACTCGAGCATCAAGTTCCACGAGGTCTGGAGCGAGGAGCCGACATCTTATCGCAATGGGTTGGTGACGCCAATGGGGACCAACATGGGCATCAATGGCTGTCTTGGTGGCAGTGACATACTGGAGTCGCTGCATGGGATTGAGAAGGAGGGTGCTTCGGTGATTCGTTGAGCTCTTTTGCCGGGAGAAAGACTTGTGATGGGTGCTCGGGCAGGAAGAATTGGGTGTTTGATTGTTATTGTTTCTTGCATTAGTCACTTTCACTCCTAGAAGACAGCCGCACATCAATGAATCCTAAGCTTATTCTTTTCTGCTTGATCTCTCGAAAGGTAACATTTCGTTGCAAATCATTCTTTTCACATTCAGTCCCTCTCCGCTGTGTACACAGGCTTATAGTAGGGGTGCAGATAATCTAGATGCAAGCAAAGAGAGAAAAAAAAACGGAAGATGTAAAAAGTACAAAGCTGGGTGCGTGATATAATCGAAAAGAAAACAAGCAAATATAAACTCCCCATTTGTAATGACCCATGATCTTCGTGATAACATGTAAGGGGGAAAAAACGCAAGCATAAAACGCCTTTTTGTCTTTTTGTCCAACTGAGGTCAGAATCCAAAGAGAATGGTGGAAGGAAGCAGTAACGAGTAGAAGCAACCAGATCAGAGAGAGCATCAGCACATCTATGCACCAGCCTCAGTCTTGGTCTTCTTGGCCTGAGGGACCTCAGCCTCAGCATCGACCTGATCCTCGAGCTCTCTCTTCTCAGCCACACCGTTCAGCTCCCTCTGCTTCTGCTCAAACTTCTTCTTTTCCTCTTCGGTCATGTTGGGGAGCAAGGGGTCTTCGGTCTCCTTGTGCAGGTTGGAGTAGAAGGTACGGATGATGGAGTCTGCGTCGTCGATGGCGATGGGGCGGACGTCGGCGAGGGCCTTGATCTTGGCTGTGCAGAGCTTGACTTGGGCGTCTGTCATTGTGAGGGAGAGTTGCTCGACGCGGGATTTGATTGCGTTCCAGCCGGTCAGGCGGGAGGCGAAGTGGACGTAGCGCTTCATGCCGAACTGTGAGGTTTGTCAGTACTGAGATCCAGCGAGAAAAGAGGGAAGAGGGGAAACATACATCGGCGGGATCAATGATCTCGTAGGTGGAGGGGTTGGCGAGGATGGCCTTGGCGTGGATACCGGCCTTGTGGGTGAAGGCGGAGAAACCGGTAATGTAGTTGTTGAAGGGAATGTTGATCTCGACCGAGTCGGCGACGAGATCCTCGATGGCCTTGAGCTTGTGCAGGTCGTACTTGCCCTTGACGTAATCGCGGTCGGCAACAATCATGCGGGCCATCAGACCACCCAGAGGAGTGATGCCGTTGCGCTCACCGATACCGATGACCGAGGTGTCGATGTGAGTGGCGCCGGCCTCGAGGGCACAGTATGCGTTTGCAATGGCACAGCCAGAGTCGTTGTGGAAGTGGCACTCGATGTCGCAGCTGACGACGCCGCGCAGGGTTCTGACCAAGTCGTAGACCTGGCGGGGCGAGGCACAGCCGACGGTGTCGGCGATACCGACTCTGTTGACACCGACCTTGTCGACGGCAGCGTAGAGCGAGAGAAGGTCGACCAGGTCGGATCTGAAAGAGTCCTCGGACGAGAATCTGATTTCGAGACCCTTGGACTTGACGAACTGGATGACCTCGATGGCAGCGTTCTGCAGAGTGGATCAGCGGCTGGAGATGGAGAAATGCATTACAAGATGCAAACGTACCTTGATGTAGGTCATGTCCTTGCCGTGCGAGTGCTCTCTCAGGAAAGAGCTGGTGCCGATAACGACATCGACACCGTCAACACCGGTCTCAACAGCAACCTTGACATCGTCCATGTGGCAGCGAACGTGGGTCAAGATCTTGGCCTTGAGACCCAGCTTGCAGATGGCCTCGCAGTCAAGACGCGACTGCTCAGAGGCACACGGCGAGGTGAGCTCGATGCAGTCGACACCAAACTCATCCAGAGCCTTGGCGATCTTGATCTTGGTCTCGGTGTCAAAGTAGGCATTGGCAAACTGCTCGCCCTCACGCAGCGTCGACTCGATGATCTTGAAGTTTGACACGTTGGACAGGAAGTCGCCTACGGGTTGGTAGGGGTTCTTGTTGACTTGGTGTGTCTTGCCCTTCTTCTCGAAATCGCTCTCGAACTTGGTGAAGCCGTCGTGGGCTTGGTGCACTCGATTAGTGAAGGTTTTGTGTTTGAAAGCATGTTGCAAGTACTTACAGCCATTGGCTTGAGCACCGTTGGTGGCGGGAGCGCCGTCGTCGACTGTAGGACACATTTTGGTATAGATAGTTGTGGTGGAAAGGGTATGATGAAAGGAAGGAAAATAAGTGCAACTGAAAGCCGACGAGAGGTTTTAGAGCTGCTCCGCTTGAGTCACCGGCCACAGAGCAAAGTCCAAGCGCACGCTGGGCCTCAAAAATTCGAGTGGGGCCCCAATGACGAGCATCTGCTCCGGTGTCGGCCTCTATTTATTACAGCAATGGTCAGCAACTCCAATGTTCACCTGGAGAACATCAAAGCATTGAATGATAATCTTTTGACATCACCTACCTGTATTGACAGACTCTGTAGACACTGAACTGCTTTACTCCTATATCTACCTCACTACCTGTCGCCTCTCTGCTCGTTTATCTCCTAGAATTGGCCGAATTCTGTTGATCAGCGCTTTCTCGACTTCTTTTTTGTTCGGACATGTTGAGCGGCGTCACTCCGACGGAGAATACCGTCGGCCCAGACATCGCTCGACCAGAAATTCATCTCCCCAGCCCTTGTTGCCCGGCCATCGGCCTCTTGGACTTTGTCACTCTCGTTATAAAACGCTTCCAACTCGTTGAGATTCGGCCTCTTCAGCTCCGCCGCTATCAATCGACCTTCGAGACAAGACAAAGTGCCTTGCAAGACAGATTTTGGATCTTTCTCCCGGCCGGTGCTTTTCTTATCTCCGCTACCCCACACGCGCGATGCTCGCGTGTGCTGTGTTGATCTCCTTTGGTCCCTTGATCGAGACTCCAAGCCTCAAATTCTCCCGTGTGCTCACATACGTGATCATGACTCACGAGCATAATCAATCAATGTCTGTAGCCTTCCTTGAAAGCTGAGTCAACTCGTGGACTCGTGAGTCATTCTAGGTGAAGCGTAACCACGAGAGGAGAATCAAGAGAAAGAATCCGAGGGATCCTGGAACCATTGAATCTCATGGGACATGTGACAGCAGTCAACAGCTACAGGAGTGTGTCCTGGACACAGCTACCGTCCATGAGCCGTGCGATGACCCCTTCGTTATCTAGCTTGATATCCGTCAGGAGTATTGTCCTTGCCGTCCCTTTGGGGTGTTTGTGATGCCAGAGGTCGCAACAAACTTGACGATATGATCCAACACTCCCTTTTCATGGACGACATAGTGCTGAGCCTTCAACGCGGGCTGGGTTCTAGCTTTTTTCCTCTTGTTACGTTGGACAGAAAGACGAGGTGGCTCTTCCATCTCGGGGTCATCTCTGCCAGATCTGGGTACTGGTGCATTAAGATTGTGACGGGGCTCGACAGTGAGTTCTCCGGCAAGAGTGCGCACGACGGGCTTGGTCTACATGTTGGTAGCGGTGTCTGATATCAATAATCAGAGCTGGCGAGTGCTCCGATGCATGATTTCTGGCTTGGACGCACGTAGGCTACATTTTCTTGGCAAGACTACCTTCTCGTAGAGCTCCCCTCCGTCCACACCGTGGTCTCTCGACAGTAGCGTTGCATCTGATAGTTGCACTGCAACAGGCTTTTACTCACATTCAGATTCAATGCATACAAGCAAGAAAATGCGAGAAAGAATGACGTGTTTCAAAAGACAGTGCTAAACAGAACTTCCCAGACTCCTCAAGAGAGTGTTCGTATCTCAGTTGCCCATGTTCCCAAGATCATCCCACAACCTCTGGTTTCCTTCTTGTATTTCGGCCACCAATTCCTCGAAACTCTCTCGCAGTTTTGCTACCGAATCACTCTCGGGTGTTTCATCTAGCACCGAACTCTCCTGCACTTGGGGCTCCTGTTCGCTCTCCTGGGCCGGTGCGTCCTCTACCTCGTCTGTCTTAGGCGAATACGTCAAGTAATCGAAGTTTTGATTGTGAGCACTTGAAGTATGGATACTGTGGCGACGACGAGGCGAAATACCAAATTGTGTTTGCAGGCGCTCGGTGCTGGACGCATTGGATGTCTAATCTTCGGTACTGGACGTATCGGGTGTCTGATCCTCCGTGCAGGACGTATTGGATATCTCATCCGCGCCGGCCTTGAAACCTTCATCGTAGCCGTTCCAGAAGCCCTGACCGTACATTTCGTTGTTGGTAAGGCCTTGCTAATGCACTCCGTTGATGATGCGAATCAGTGTTGGCTCGAGTTCGTAAACGGAACTGGAGGTGGTATCGGGAACTACGTCTTCGTATTGAACTTCTTGTTGCTTGGCTTCTTGCTGCTGAGACTGTTGCTGGAGGGCTTCATGGGGAGTGTCTTGCTGATGGACTCCGTTGGATTGGACTGACATGCTGCCGAAACCGTTGCTGTCCGCGATCTGTAGAGAGCTGGAATCGTGGCTGGACATTTTCGAGTCGGTATGAGTGGAATGTTGAAATGGACGTTGTGATGAATATCAGGTATGAATGTGGTGTTGATGGGGAGACGGAGATGTTGGTTGATGCTGTGTTGTTTTATGTACATGTTTCTGAAGTGGGAAAGAGCGTATGAATCCGAGACGAAGGCGACTTCCTAATGTTTAGTGTCCAGAGAAATCTAGGATAGCTACCTTGGCGACTTCAGGGCCGACCATTGCTGCATATCTGCCAACGACTCCTTTGATTGAGTTCGCATCTTCGATATCGCCACTTTCCCATGCCACAAGGTCCTGAATTGTATCAGCATTTTGCATGTGCTGTCTGGACGAGAATGACCTACTTCTGTATGTACCGTCATTCCTTTACTGATATGGATGCGCATCTTGTCGAGGTCCACTTGTGCCTCAACATCTGCAGCACTCATCATTCCAGGCATATTCCATTGGAAGAGATCCTCAGGATTGGCAGCCACTTCCACCGGAGTATCTAGCAGATAAGGAATGCCTTCTTCGCCCTTCTTGTGACTACGCTCGCGTGACAACGAAACGTATTTCTGCTGCGCCATCAACTCGCGCACTTCTCCCTCTAACGGATTCCATTCGTAAGTCTCGGGATCCAGCACATATTGTGGTTTGTAGTCGCCCTTGTAGCGCATCTTGACGCAGCTGTGGATATAGTAGCCCATGTAGTAGAACTCGTAGCCGCCCTCAAGTGCAAGCGCTGCTTCTCTCATCGCGCTGAGTTTGCCGAAACTCCACTTTTCGAAGTCTTGATGGTAAATGAAGTAGACTCCACTGACTGCATGTGGCAAGAGGTCAAGAACTCCAATGGCGATAAGTCGGCCGTCGAGTCGATAGCATTGGTGATATGATCCCAGACGTTGTTCTTTGCCATCTTTCTTTACTGTCTCCCGAGCTATCGGAGATTTGCAGAGGAAACGCTCGAAACCTTTCTTTGAGACTTCTTCGGGCTCGTCGTGATGCACATGGATCTGGTAGTCTTTGTAGAGCTGGAACTTCTCTTCGGTACAAGTGTCGGGCTCTAGAGTGACCTCGAAGCGATGAGCTGGTGCAACAGGCTTCAGTTGGTCGATTTCTGCTTCGTGGACTGTGTGCAGCAAGTCGAAGCCATTTCTCTGACGAGCTTTCTCTCTGGAGATTGAAGTTCAGCTTATGAAAAGCTAGGCATAGAGGCATGTCAAGCTTACTCCTTGGTCTTGGGGAAACGCTTGGTGGTCTCCTTGATGTACTCCTCTCCAAGCACTAACTTGTTCCAGCTATTTAGAGCTTTTCGTTGGTTGGTGTTTGCGGCAAGCGACTTTGCAGGCAGCCTAGGGGGTTCATCAGTGACATTCGGCTGGAGACGATGATGGACCACCCACCTGATGGTGTAATGAGGGCAGCATGATCGATATACATCCGGCTTGTAGATGAGGTTACCAGATCTATACAATCGTCAGCCGATGTACTCTACTCTCGGATGAATAGTATAGCCAGCAAGCAAGATGGCTGGCAAGTTTCGTTTTGCTCAAGTGGCAACTCCTAATGTCGTTGCCGTAGAGAAATGCTTACCGTCTCCAGCCTCGGTCAATCAAGTCCTGGTATACTTTGGCACTCAAAGACTTTGTGATCACGTAGTACGAGCCACCTGCAGCAGTCAGAACATGTTCATGTGACAATCTAGAAGGCGACGAAGAATGATGGACAAGGGGCAGTCCATCAAGTAATCGATACGCACGCGATTTGGGGGTTCTCTGACTTGAATCATCGCCTTTGCAGTAGCCACAATCGCCTGATTCGCACAAATGTTAACTCTCGTACATGAGATTGTAAGGCTGTCAGGCTTGAGAGGCGTTACCTGGCTGATATCCTGGGGGTTTTTACATGTCAGCCCAATATTATTGACACAGGTGGAGCCTACATGCTGCATGGCCAGACTCTCAGAAGCTGGCAAAGCACATGTCTAGATAGGCTCTTTTCATTGGATGTCTCTGTTGACCTACCTATTGGTGTAAGAAGGGTCGCGGGTGCGGGCATGGTGACTTCCAGCGTCGGTGGCTAATCGAGGTCGACAAAGGAGGAGACGCGTGACAGTAATATGTAATCCAAGGCGGATCTGAGGAAGGTGGACGCAGGAGTAGAGGTGTGGTTCAAGTATTTATATTGAGAAAATAGGTAATAGGGAAGTGTAGCGATACGTGGAGTGTCTGGAATTCTGGGTGACGATGGAACATGTGAGACGCAGCTCGAACAGCAGCACTGCATATAGGTCTCGGATGATTGCAGCTCATGATATATTGATTGAATACACAACTACACGCGCAAAGCTACTCGATACAAGATCGAGAAAGTGAGAGAATTGCGTTGAGAGTGTAGATGTAGGAGGGGCCTTGGGCCTAGATTGCGTGCCTCGTCGCGGCCGGCGGCCAAATCCCCGAATTCACAGACAGCCCCAGCTCCTGTAATTGTCTACACAACACCAGCTACTTGCATGATTTCCTCAATCCCATAGCAGTCACCCGTCGCGAACGGGTCTGACCCTCAGATCCTACCTCTCACAACCAAGCCTACATCCACACATTCACTTCCGAGTCGACTCAGCCTTTGTTGAATTGCCATAGACTTTATCTGGCTGGACACGTGAGCCCTACACAACGACCGCCGACAGACCATCTCGACTAGTGAATCTGCTCGACATCCGTAGAGGACTTTCAACTGTCAAGATGACTCAAGATCTGAGTGTCGACCGCCCTATGGAGGCTCGCACTGGAAGAGAGAACCAGAGTGAGTCTGGTCGCAGCCTTCACCAACCACCCATCTCGTACTGACCAATTCCCCAAAGGATACGGATCACAAGGAGAACGCCTTGTCGCCGGCATCGTACCCCTCTCCAACGACCGCAAATCTGTCCTCCTCATCCAATCAATGCGCCGCGGCGGCTGGGTCCTCCCCAAAGGCGGTTGGGAAGTCGACGAGACGGTCGAAGAAGCCGCCTGCCGCGAGGCCTGGGAAGAAGCCGGTGCCGTCTGCAAAATCCACACCGACCTGGGCAAGATCCCTGAAAAGAGGAAACCTGATCAACTCACCGAAAAGGCTCCCAAAGCCGCATACCATTTCTTCGAGGCTACCGTCGACGAGGTCAAGGAGGAGTGGCCGGAAAAGCACAAGCGTAAGAGAAGGTGGATGGGCTACCAGGAGGCCATTGGCCTGTTGAAGGACAGGCCTGAGCTGTCGGAAGCTCTCAACAGAAGCAGCATCGACAAGCAGCTCTGACCGCCGTCTTTATACGTCCACAAACACAACTCTATGCCCGCCTAAGCCTCGAAGCTCCAGACGTTGCGGTCGAGCACAAAAGAGAGACAGGGGCGCACGTCGTGGCATGCCCTTTGTCAAGTTTGAACTTCTGAAGAACACAGAAAGTAATCGATATACGTCGACAAAGGGAATTGTCGACTGCAGATGGAACAAATAGTTCGCCTCTGAGACAACACTGTTTCGGCTTCATTTCTTGCGCATCTTACTCGCTAGATCTACCAATTGTAATGCGGAAATAAAAAGGGATCAAAAGATACACCCCTAGCCTCGCTTCCCAGAAGCGAGTTCTGTCTTGATCACTCCTGATTGCACAAGCATTACGATGACTTTCAAACCATATATGTGATACAACTAATTTACAAGATATTCCGCGACCTTTCCGACACGGCACATGTTCCTTTGAGGATGGCCCACCGCTTTATCTCAATTCGACGCCGAACTTGCTTACCAGCTCTTGTCGAATCTTCTCATGCATGTCATTGGCTTGCTCCTTGGTCAATGTACTCTCAAGACTGCGGTAGTTGATTCTGTAGCACAGACTTCTACGGCCAGTCTTTGGGTGAGTGAACTCGTCAATTAGAGTGACATCTTCCACAGAGTCTCCAGCGGCACTGCGCACAATCTCCATAATGTCGTTCTCGTGGAACTCCAGAGCAGGTGCAACTGCCTCTGAAGCGAGACCACCGGCAGGAGAAGGCGATGAAGAAGTGTTCGAGGCGGTGGCAGTAACAACAGCATCTTGAGCAACGCTCTTGGGTAGCCAGAAAGCAACATCGCGGGGTGCAGCGGGGTACTTTGAGAAGGGCACGAAACGACGAATCTTCTTTTCGTCAAATTGAGACAAAAAGCGAGTGTCTTTGCTCCAGAACAGACGGATGTCGGGGATTTCATAGAGCAGCATGGCAATCCTCTCAAGACCGATACCGAACGCCCAGCCGACTCTTGATGGTGCGTCAGCATTGTCAAGGAGTGGTTGAGAGATGACACCACAGCCGAGAACTTCGAGCCAGTCACCTTGCCAGAAGATTTCAAGCTCCCATGAGGGCGAAGTGAAAGGAAAGTACGCCTCGATCCAGCGGACTTTCAATGGTTCTTGCGATTGAGCTTGGTTGCGGCCTTCATCAATGGCGGATGCAGCTGCTGCCTCCTTGGCTTTTGAGAAGATTTCAACAACGACGTTCTCCAGAGAGCGCTTCAGATGTGCAGCGACAGCTTCAGCTTCTTCCTGAGTGTGAGGTTCTTGCAGAGGATTGCGTTCAGGGTGAGTGGTAGGGTTTGGGTCTTCAACAACAATATCAGGCTTGGGCAGCCTTTCCACATCTTCCCAAATCTGCTGCGCGAGAGTTTTACCCTTAGGTAAAGCATTGCGGTCCCATGTCATGGCGCCTTCCATCTGGTGAAAGACAGGATAATGTGAGCGATCGATAGCATCTCTACGGTAGACATCTGCTGAGATGGTGAAGCCATTGCTTGTGTTGGCGCGGAAGACGTCAGCTTGATGGGCAGATGTATGTGTCCGTAGCACGGTATCCTTGTTGATGTAGTAGGTGTCTGTTCGACTACGTCCGGGGTGGTCTAGTGGGAAGCCCAGGGAGTCGAAATTCTGGCCCACGGTTACAACAGGAGAAAACTCGTTGTGGTGTTCGTAGCCTGGGAAGCGAGACTCAATCAATTTTCTTGTGATTGAAATCGGGTGGTTGTCCTGCTGGTGCAGCTTTCGTGATACATTTTCCAAAATGGTACTCGGAACATTTGTCCAGGAGTCTGATGGGTAGACTTTGCCGTGTATCGTCAATGCGTTTGGTTTAGAGTCTGCTTGTCGTCAGCGAGAATGTACGATACTGTGCGTAGTGTGTCTTGATGTAGGATTGTTTGTTTATATTGACTATTGAGATCGCACCTCCTCGAGAAGATTTCAACTACACCACAGCCATAGTCTATGGACTTGTCTGAATCCCGTCTTTAATGTGCGTGTCTATTCATGACCATGAGAGATGTAATTGACTGACCTGAGCTATTGTGTCGTCGCGTAGCTGTCAATGATGCAATTGACACGTTACCGGAGATTTTCAAACATCTGCCACATGCCGGGGCAGACGTGCGGAGGAATACAGTGTTCAACATCCCTTCTGGAAAGATGTTGTAACTTCCAATTGCCGACCTCGTAGTATGCGATGCTCGATCTTGAAACCGAGGCTGGAAGAAAGCTTCTGTGGTCAGTGCACAAAATGTCAGGGTGCTCCTCTGTACATTGCTTTATGATACATTTCTATGGATTTCGCGACAGCAAGGGCAGGTACGATGATGGACTTGTCTTTTCTAAGATCATTCGAGTACATCAATCCTGATTCTCAAATTTGGATTGCTACTCTTGACTTCATCTTCGGCAAACATCACTCTTCATTCTTCAACATATATCACCCACCAACAGCTCCTCCGACCATGACTATCTTCCCTGTCATTCCTGAGGCCGACAACAAAGATATCATCAAAGCAGTCGCAAAAAGCAATGATTACAACCACGGTCCAATCAAATATCCGCTATAGTTCGGTGGTACATCTTCCGCTCTGGCGGCTCTCTTTTCTCATCCGCTGGATCTAGGTATGCAAGCGGCAGAAACAGAAGCACCTCATCGTTACTGACTATAGTAAAGTCAAGGTTCGGCTACAAGCACAACATCACAAAGGAGCACTTGACATGGTCGACACTTTCAAGCATGTCTATAACAGCGAAGGCGTAGCTGGATTGTATCGTGGCATATCGGCATCCATCTTGCGTCAACTCACCTACTCGACTGCACGTTTCGCAACCTACGAAAAGCTCAAGTACATGGCCGAGGACGATGGTACAAAGGCTCCACATACCTTGCTCGTCGGACTCGCTGCAACCTCCGGATTGGTAGGTGGTGTGGTTGGAAACCCAGCCGATATCTTGAACGTCCGTATGCAAAATGATGCTGCTCTGCCATCCGCCGAACGCCGCAACTATGGAAACGCGGTCTGTGGATTCGTCACCATCGTACGTGAAGAGGGCTGGAAACAGAGCGTGTTTAGAGGCATGGTGCCTAACCTTGGAAGAGGTGTGTTGATGACGGCAGGGCAGTTGGCTGGATATGACGTGTTCAAGATGGAGCTTCTCGCCCAAACCGACATGCACGACGGTACTCTGACACACGTCACGGCCAGTACGCTCGCAGGTCTCGTTGCGACAACGCTTTGTAATCCCTTTGACGTGCTGAAGACGCGAATCATGGCCAAGGATGAACGTCTCGGTATGTGGAATATGATCAAGCTGGTGCACAAGATGGAAGGACCAGCATGGATGTTCCGCGGCTAGCTTCCAGCGTTCATTCGATTGGGACCTCACACTGTAGCGACATTCTTGTTCCTTGAGCAGCACAAGAAGTACTACAGAGCCCACTACGCGGATTAGGGCATTCTGGGGATTGTCCTAAGGTGTCATTGGATGGTCGCGGAGTGGAAGCAGGAACAGAAGTGACTCATTCCTAGATAGAGAATACAACCTGTGTACTCCTAGATAAGCTTGAGCAGATGAGTCCACGGACTGTGTCCATTGTCCAGGACATCAGCTTGAAACGGATAGAAGGTGTTCGAGGGGGAGCTGGCGGAGATGGCGCCAAGATTGCGGGTCCAGCCGCTCGTCGGTCGCCAGCTGGCCTCACTCTGGAGAGCTTTAGGAGAAGTTGGCGGTAGAACGACTCCCCTCTTCCATTGATTCATCTCAATACGTCGTCACTCCCTCCGGTTCGCATAGAGAGATTGTCAACATGAGTGGTCGTGAGTCTACACCCTCCAACGTGCTCCGCAGCAATGTCTCTGCACTTCGCGAGACGTACAGTGCCCGCGCGGTCGAGCACGCCAATTGACACGTCTGTCGCATGACGACTAACATCTGGTGCTCGCAGTACGATTCCTCGACTTGGTGAAGCCTTTCACCCCCTTGATCCCTGAGATTGCCGTCCCCGAGACAAAGACTCCCTTCCAGCAGCGTCTGATATGGACCGGTGTCACTCTCCTGATTTTCCTGGTCATGTCACAGATGCCTCTCTACGGCATCGTGTCCTCTGGTGAGCTACACAATTGCAACATCGCACGCGACAGCGATACTGACTTGGCTCAGACACCTCGGACCCGCTCTACTGGCTCAGAATGATGATGGCCAGTAACAGAGGTACCCTCATGGAGCTGGGTATCACCCCTATCATCTCCTCCGGCATGGTCTTCCAGGTGCGCAAAACATATCTGAAAGCCACAAGCTGTAAAATATGTGGTTCTGACACATCTGCTAGCTTCTTGCCGGTACCCACCTCATCGACGTCAACCTTGACCTCAAGGCCGACCGCGAGCTCTACCAGACTGCCCAGAAGGTGAGCTCCTTGGAGAACTAGGCCTCGTGAAGAGCCAATGCTGATCTTCCTAGCTCCTCGCCATCATCCTGTCCTTCGGCCAAGCCTGCGTTTACGTCCTGACCGGTCTCTACGGCCAGCCCTCTGACCTCGGTGCTGGTATCTGCGTTCTCCTCGTTGTCCAGCTTCTCACCGCCGCTCTGATTGTCATCCTCCTCGATGAGCTCCTCCAGAAGGGCTACGGTCTCGGCAGTGGTATCTCCCTCTTCATCGCCACCAACATCTGCGAGTCGATCGTCTGGAAGGCTTTCTCGCCTACCACCATCAACACCGGCAGAGGTCCCGAGTTCGAGGGTGCCATCATTGCCCTTGTCCACCTTTTGGTCACCTGGCCCAACAAGCAGCTTGCCCTCAAGGAGGCCTTCTACCGCCAGAACCTGCCCAACGTCATGAACTTGATCGCTACCATTGCCGTCTTCTGCGCCGTCATCTACCTCCAAGGTTTCCGCGTCGAGATCCCCGTCAAGTCTTCGCGCCAGCGTGGTATGCGCGGTTCTTACCCCGTCCGTCTCTTCTACACCTCCAACATGCCCATCATGCTCCAGTCGGCCCTTTCCTCCAACGTCTTCCTCGTCAGTCAGATGCTCTACTCTCGCTTCAGCGACAACCTTTTGGTAAAGATGATCGGTGTCTGGGAGGCTCGCGAGGGCTCTTCTCAGATGCTCCCCATCTCCGGTCTTGTCTACTACATGTGAGTCCAATCCGCTTTGGATATTCGGTTTAGACGCAGACGCTAATAAATCTTGTGCAGGTCCCCTCCTCTCAACTTCAAGGATGCCCTTCTTGACCCCGTCCACACCGCCCTCTTCATCGCATACATGCTCATTGCATGCGCCGCCTTCTCCAAGACGTGGATCGAGGTCTCCGGCTCCAGCCCTCGCGACGTTGCCAAGCAGCTCAAGGAGCAGGGTCTTGTTATGGCCGGTCACCGTGATGAGTCCATGTACCGTGAGCTCAAGCGTGTCATCCCTACTGCTGCTGCCTTCGGTGGTGCCTGCATTGGTGCTCTCTCCATTGTCAGTGACCTTGTTGGCGCTCTTGGTAGCGGTACTGGTATCCTCATGGCTGTCACGTAAGTTTTGACATGATCTCTGTACGATATGTATTCGGACTAACAACGTTCTCAGCATCATCTACTCTTACTTCGAGATTGCCGCCAAGGAGGGCGACATGTCCGGCCTCAAGGGTATGGTCATGGGTTAAACGCCTAGAGTGCCAGATTTAAGAATCTTCTACACTGTATATTTTATCATCAGGGGAAGAGAGGTATGCTACGGGCGATCTTTGAAGAATCTTGCTTGTAACAACAGCCAGTCTCTAAAAGAGCTTTGTAGATTATTGAGGCCAGGCACTTTCATCCCGAATGTCTCTGATTTGGCCGGATCGCCGTCAGTTCCTACGCTCTTTTGTAGGATGCAATTTCAAGAAAAGTTATTCACATTCGCTCCTGCCTTTTCTCTGTGACTTGAAAATTGCTTGATCAACTTCTCTTGGCGTCACTGCTTCAACCTCCTGCACTTTCCTTTCAGATCACTCTTCACTCTACTGCGTCCCCTGCGCAACTGATGGCGGCTTCTCAACGCTTCGAACACCTCAGTCATTTGGTTGTCTTCTCTATCAGGGTCCTTCTATCCACACTCGAAAGGTGCGTACATCGATTGTATGCCTCTCTTCAAGTGTTTTGGCTAACCACTGCTGAAGCGCAGTGCTTCCACCCATCATGGAACTCCGTAACGGCAAACGCTTACGTCCAGCTTCACCGACTCGGATCAACCGTCGCAGACCACGAACATTTCGTTTGCTGGACCTTCCTGCAGAGCTCAGGTTCATGATATATGGCTATGTCTTCGGTTATGAGAACGTTCACTGGACGATGACCTACGAATCCGTGCCCGCATCTGGGTACGTTTTGGCGCTAGGTCGTATCATAGACTCGATCGTCAACCCACGCAACATCAGCCTACATCAGCGTCACCTTGGTTTGCTGCAAACCTGCAGACAAGTTTCAAAAGAAGCTTCGGCGATCTTCTATAACCAGACACGCTTCGACGTCGGGTTCTGTCCGAATAATGATTTCAAGCTTGATTCAGCATACCGTCTTCACTTGACTCATGCGGGAGCCAAAATAAGCGATGGACTGGCTGCAGATGTTCTTCAGCGTGTCCAGCACGTTCGCTTCAGCTTCAGGGATGAGCGCAGACGTTATACGCACACTTGGTTGATGTTTCTTCTATGCCGTTTTCTGAGCTATGGAGAGAGGCTCAAGTCGCTTCGGTTCGTCGAGGACGGGAATGATGAAAACTCATGGTATACCTACCACAGCATACTCAGCTTCAAGCTGTATCGAGGTGATGCTATTCTAGAGCTCCGCAACACCACACATACCGATGAGGAAGTCGCCAAGCTGAAAGAGACCTCCAGATGTACAGATCATTTATTTTGCTTTCCACACTTTCACGACAATATGCTGATTTTACCACAGGTGCCAAGAACACATTCACCATCAGCGTGGTCAGGGAGAGCGACGTCTCGAGCGACAAGAACTAGTTGTCCAAGCTTGCTTGTTAATGTCAGTATTACTGGCTGGCTGCTGATGCTCATCCTTCTATTGCGCTATTTCAGAAGTCGATATCATTGCTGAGCAATGGTGCGGGACACATCTCATTAGAGTGGAGTGATGAGTTACGATTAGAAGAGTATACATCTCTACCTTTCTATCACTTCCCTAGTCAATTCTACAAGAAAGCATCCTTTTCAAGACCCTCAAGCAAGATAGCCACATCTACACATACATTCCCTTCTCCAGACTGACAGTGATTGACTGATTGATCGCATAAATTCGATTGGGTGATGAGGATCATTGGGTGCATGCATACATAAACCTCTCGACGCTGTAATGAGTCGTGAATGCTAGATGTCATCGAGATCTCAAGCATCGAGCTTTGCCTCTTACGGAGAGCCTCGGTTTTCTATACAACATGTCTGCATGACAGGGACAATCACTTGCCCTCTTCATCTTTCCTTGCCTTTTTTTTTTTTGCTCTTTTCTTCTTTGTCTCAAGATTCTAGCTTTCTTTCTTGTCTTATTTCTTCTTTTTCTTTCTTATCTTTTTTATCCTTCTATCACTTTACTTGACTTGTACTCTCGTTTTCGACGTTCTTGACATTTCGTTTTCGAGTTGTTCTCGAGTCATTGAGTAGTAGAGCATTAAGTGGAAGAACATTAGCAGTTCTAGTCTATCTTTGAAGAAATGGAGGAAATTAAAGAGGTATAGGTCTGAGTAATTTGCCTCGCTACAAGCAAAACTATCAATATACCAAAGAGCTATCAAATTTTGGATACAGCAAATACTCGCTCTGGTGGTTTATTAGCCGCGGAGAAATCGCAGGCTGTTTGTCATCTCTGGGGCTGGCTGGCTGGCTGGCTGACTAGGGTGAATGTTTAGCCTGAGCAGAGCTTTTTCGTTTACAGTACTCGGAAAATCAAATGCCGGAGTTTGAGAAGAGCGAACGGCAGTTGCGGTCTAGATGGGCTGTCACTAGGAGATGAGTCGTTGGTGTTTGAGGATGGAGGGTTGCTTTCTGAGGAGGGGAAAGTCGTGGTGGACAACATCGGCAACTGCATGCATGCACCTTATCCAACATCGGTCTCTGAAACTCTCATCACATTTGAAATATCAAGATTAAAGAATAATAATCTTCTTTTGGATTCTCATTGCGTTTCGTCATCTTGATGGGTAATTACAAACTCCAAATCTTCATCCACATCGCCGACCGCCCACCATCAATTCGATGTATATATATGCTTTGTTCGAATATAATGGCCCGGCCAGACTTCCTCAAAGCCTGCTCTTCTCTTTGTCGTTGGAATCACTATCATGGATTCAGTTGATACCGGCCTTCTTCTTGAAGGCGTTGATCAAGCCAGAGGTACTGGCGTCGTGGCCGTCAACCTCGCCAGAGGTCTCGAGCTCAGCCTGGATCTTCTTGGCCAGAGACTTGCCGAGCTCGACACCCCACTGGTCGAAGGAGTTGATGTTCCAGATGGCACCCTCGGTGAAGGTGAGGTGCTCGTAGTAGGCGATCAGAGCACCCAGAGTGGCGGGGGTGATCTTTTGGGCCAAGATGGAGGTGGTGGGGCGGTTACCCAGGAAGGTCTTGTGGGGGACGAGCTCGTCGGCGGCGCCCTCTGCGCGGACATCCTCAGGGGTCTTGCCGATCATGAGGGCCTCGGCCTGGGCGAAGTAGTTGGAGGCGAGCATCTTTTGGTGCTTGTTGTCCTCGATGGGGTTGTGTGACTCGGCGGCGAGGATGAAGTCGGTGGGGATGAGCTTGGTGCCCTGGTGGAGGAGCTGGTAGAACGAGTGCTGTGCGTTGGTGGCGGGCTCACCGAAGAGGATGGCACCGGTGGTGTACTTGACGTAGTCACCGCTACGGGTGATGGCCTTGCCGTTGGACTCCATGGAAAGTTGCTGGAGGTAAGCAGGGAAACGGTGCAAGTACTGGTCGAAGGGAGAGACAAGGTGAGTCTGAGCGCCGAAGAAGTCAGAGTACCAGACGCTCAAGAGACCGCCGAGGACGGGGATGTTCTGCTCGAGGGGAGTCTCCTTGAAGTGCTTGTCCATGGCGTGGCCACCAGCAAGGAAGTCGTGGAAGTTGTCGTAACCAATGTACAGGCAGACGGAAAGACCAATGGCACTCCAGACGGAGTAACGACCACCGACCCAGTCGGCGAAGCCGAACATGTTCTTCTTGTCAATACCAAACTTGGTGACCTCCTCCTCGTTGGTCGAGAGAGCAACGAAGTGCTTGGCAATTGCCGACTCGTCCTTTGCGTGTCCGAGGAACCACTTCTTAGCGGTGTTGGCGTTGGTGGTGGTCTCAGCAGTGGTGAAGGTCTTGGAAGCGACAAGGAAGAGAGTAGTCTCGGGGTCAGAGTCGCGGAGGGCCTCAGCCATGTGGGTACCGTCAATGTTGGAGACGAAGTGGAGCTTCATGTCACGCTTGCCGTAAGGCTTGAGAGCCTCGGAGACCATGACGGGGCCGCTATACAAAAGTCAGAGCTGTGGCTTTCGCAAATGGGAAGATACAAGGGATACTCACAGGTCGGAACCACCGATACCGATGTTGACAATGGTGTTGATGGCCTTGCCGGTGTAACCAACCCACTTGCCGCTGCGGACTTCCTCGGAGAAGTCCTTCATGTGCTCGAGGACAGAGTTGACCTCCTCGACGACGCTCTTGCCGTCGACCTGCATGGGCCAGTTCTCGGTGTTGCGGAGGGCGACGTGGTAGACGGCGCGCTTCTCGGTGAAGTTGATCTTCTCACCCTTGAACATGTCGTCACGGAGCTCCTCGACCTTGGCCTCGCGAGCGAGCTGGCACAGAAGCTGGAGGGTCTCATCGGTGATGAAGTTCTTTGAGAAGTCGAAGATGGTCTCGGACTTGTCAACCTCGTTGGTGAAGGTGCGCGAGAACTTGTCGAAACGCTTGGGGTCCTCGGCGAAGGCATCCTTAAGGACAATGGAGCGGCCAAGCTCTTGGTGGTGCTTCATAAGCGACTTCCATGCCGACAGATCGCTTGCTTGGGCGAAACCAGGCATCTTGATGTTTGTTGGGAAAGGGTGGTGTGGGGTGATGCGTGTACTACACGTGGGAGCAGCGAGGTCAGCGGGAGTTGAACTCGAGAGAAGGTCAAGGATGTCAGAAGCACGTACGAGGATATAAGGTGGATTGGAGGAAAATATCAAAGTAAGCGGAAGGAAGTGATGGCCAAGTCACAAATTGAAGAAGATGCGATGAGGAACGAACTGCACTGGCCGAGAGCTCCGGCTGAATTGCACACTTATGACGAAGCGGGGCACCTCTCACTCTCACTCGAGCGGCCCACCAAAAGCCGATCGGCGGCTGCTGCTTCTTCGGCCCCAAACACATTCACAACCCTGCCACTTCTCTTTTCATATCAATTCACTTCTCTCTTCACCGTGTCTCATGCTGTGAACATTTTGCACCTATAAAACTCTTCATGCGTGTTTGAGACTGCTGTTTCTGATATTCTTGTTACGCCGAGGGGGGAAACCCATATAGTCCAGCCCAAAATCTACCTAGCCAGTGCCGTCATTCTTTGTTGCAGTCCCGCTGCGTCGAGCAAACGTACACGACCAGCCCAGCTCTTCTATTGTATGTCCCATCACTGAGTCATGAACGATGGGTCCTTGATACTGCCTCCTGCATCGCCCAATCCCTCGACCGGGCGGTTGTATGACCACCCGGCGAACTGCTGTTGCATCGTTGATGAGAGCATCGGTCCCTCAACGTACGAGTCTGTAGGTGCTTCTGATGTGAATTCGCGATCGAAGTTGGCAGTGTCTCTGTCGTCGAGCTACAATCATGTTAGCATGTCTTCTTGGCTAAGACATCGGTGTCACAGGTACTCACCACGTTGGGCTTGAAGCTCGGCTCGTACTTGCGGTCCAAGAGCTTTCTCCAGTCGATGCTGTGGAAGAAGGGATGTGCCTTGATCTCTGCTGCGCCGTTGACACCCAATCTTTTTGTCGGGTCTCTGTCAAGTAGCTTTTGCAACAGGTCGCGTGCAGCAGGAGGTACAATCTCAGGGCCGGGGAAGTGTAGGGGCTCTGCCAGAATCTTGCGGTACATATCGTTGGTGTTTTCGTCGTAGAACGGCGGCAGACCTGTAAGCATCTCGTAGAGAAGAACACCAAGTGTCCACCAGTCGACCGTCTTGGTGTAACCAGTGCCGTGAAGCAGCTCGGGTGCTAGATACTCTGGCGTACCACAGAATGCTGGAAGCTTGGTCAGTACGGCTATACATAAAAAAAGGAACAGCAACACATACTGTTTGTCTTGTCCTCGTCCTTCATGTCGAGCTTGCACAGACCGAAATCGCATAGAGCAATGTGACCAGTGTAGTCAAGCAAGATGTTCTCGGGCTTCAAGTCTCTGTAAATGACGTTGAAGCCGTGTAGACACTCGAGCGCGCACAAAAGCTCGGCAGCATAGAAACGAGATCGGTTTATGTCGAAGCGTTGCTCTTTTTGTAGGTGATGGAAGAGCTCGCCGCCGTTGACAAAGGCCAGCACAATGTAGAGCTTCTCGGGGGATTGGAAGGAGAACTTCATGGGAACGATGAAAGGGTTGTTGATCTGAGCCAGTACCGAACGTTCGGCAAGAGTATGAGCAACTTCGGAGCGCGAGATGATGTGGGCTTTTCTGATCGTCTTGAGGGCATAGATTCGGCGAGTGTCGCGCTTCCTGAAGGAGACAAAGGTTAGTTGAGCCTCGCGAGCGACAACACAAACACTAGGCGAACACGTACTGCACTTGCATGACCTTTCCGAAACTGCCCTTTCCAACCACCTTGAGCAGTTCAAAGTCCTCAATCTTGAGTGACCTTTGTCGATTCTCGACAAATTTGACGCCGCATCTGATTGATCCAGTTCCGTACTGGAGGTCGACCCACTCAGTACCAGACTGGCCTTGAGTCTTTGCCTTCTCAGCGTGAGCGAAAGCGGCCTTTTCTCTGTCCTTTCTGCCCAGCTTGGGATCTTCCTCATAGGGGTGAACTTCTTCAAAGCGGGGGTTGATTCTGCAGGTTCCTAGGAAAATGTCGTCGTTTCTACCGGCGTTGGGAGGGGCATTGGGATTTCTGATGTAGATGGAAAGGTTAAGTTCGCAGACACGGGAGACATCGAACTTGTACTGTGTGTTCTCGCCAGCCCAAACGGGCTTCTCTGGTGTACCCGAGACCGAGTTGACAAAGACTTGTTGCTTGTCGAAATCGACGAGGGCGTAGGGAAGGTACTTGGAAGAGTAGCGGCCGTGAACCGAGGGGGCGGCATTGATACCTCCTTGGGAGGATTGAGGACGTCCAGGGGCATACGAGCCGTAGGCTGAGTTGCTTACGGAGCCTGGGCGAGCACCGGCTACTGAGAAGCCACTACCACTGGACAGAGAGGCACCATGGCGAGGTTGGAAGATTTGTTCGGCACCGGCAGGCAGAGAGAAGCCACGACCTTCATGGAAGGTGAGGATCAGGATACCGGGCTTGAGCGGTGGGGCAGGAGGAGAGGAATTGGCTTCGGAAGCGGCTATGCAATGTCAGCGGATAAGTCGCAGAGGCGGCAGCAGATGAGACGCTGTACCGATACCCTGGGGGTCGTTGACGGTAGTTGACGAGCCAAGAGGACTGTTTGGCGGCTTGGGTGCCTCGGGTGTGATCGTTGAAGAGCGAGAGAAACTATTTGCTAGGGGCGCGAGGTGCGTTTCCTTCAGTTCTGTCTTTTTGTCAGTAAGAGCCACAGGGTCGATTGGAACAGAGACGGATGTGCTTGAAGAGGATAGGGTGAAGGAGGAGATGCGGCGACGACAGTCGTCAGGGGTAGATTGTCAGGTGGCCAACGCACTCTTTGTGAGCTTCCACGACATGACGAGAGGACAAGCGTGTGTGGTAAGATGTTCTGTGCTTGTCGAGTCTTGACTGTAGAGAATACGGGTAGAGTTGACTGCCCACTGTAAGTCGTGGAGTTAACGTAAGGCTGAAGTGCTCGGATAACGGGCCGCCGCCAGAAAAGGAGAGGATGCCAAAAGCCCCTACCGACAATTCGAAACGCGAGAAGCAAATTGTGGATGACCGGCTGTCTTGTCCTTGAACTGTTTGACTATCCAGCCTTGTAATCAGTGAATCAAGGCGTCTTGTCGCATTGTTTTGGGGCGTGTTGTTCAGTTGGGAAGCAATAATTAGAGTTGACCTTGGGCTTGGCAGCAGTGCGTGTTATAACGACGACTCGTGAAGCTCCCCGCGCGCGTCGACTCACTGAATACCGACGACCGAATCACAAACACTCGCGCACTTCCATCTCCTCGCGCCTCACTCGTCCCGGAACCTCACTCGCCCATCTTATGCGACCGTGTTGACACCACTATACCCCCTTCTCCATCCCTGCCGACTGCGCACGACTTGGCACGACACTCCGGGCCCGCGCCCGCACATGACCCATCATGGGCCTCATCAAGAAGAAGACAGCCGTCAGGACTACCGAGGGAGGCATCAAATACATTTGCGACATCTGTTCCGCCGACATTACTGCCACTGTACGTCGCTTCCCATGCCCTGCATATTACTCGTACGTGGTCTGTGCGCTGTATACTGACATGGCCACTTCAGGTTCGCATCAGATGCGCTGACGATGACTGTGACAACTACGACCTGTGTGTTCCTTGCTTCGGAGAGGGCAAGTCTTCTGGCAAACACGACCCTGCTACACACGCCTTCCAGGTTATAGAACAACATTCAATTCCGATCTATGTCGAGGACTGGGGTGCCGACGAGGAGCTGCTCTTGCTTGAGGGTGCTGAAACCTACGGCCTGGGCTCATGGGCCGATATTGCAGACCATATTGGAGGTTACCGAACCAAGGACGAAGTGCGCGAGCACTATATCGAAACATACCTCAAAAGCTCAAAATTCCCTCTGCCAGAACGCGCTAGTCCCAAGGACACCACCCTGTCCGACTCCGTCCCTAGAGATGAGTTCCAGGCTCGTAAGAAACGGAGGATAGAAGAGCGAAAAGAGGCCGCCAAAAATCAAGCCATTATCGACTCCAAGCAGAAGCCTACCTCCAGTGTGCCTTCGTGTCACGAAGTCCAAGGCTTCATGCCTGGTCGTCTCGAGTTTGAGACCGAGTACTTCAACGAGGCCGAAGAAGCAGTTCAACATATGCACTTCGAGCCAGGCGATGGCATCAACCCTACTACTGGAGAGCTTGAACCCGAAATGGACCTCAAGATCACTGTCATGGACATTTACAACCACCGTCTCACCGCTCGTGTGGAGAGGAAGAAAGTACTCTTTGAGCACAATCTGCTCGAGTACCGCAAGAATACCGCAGTCGACAAGAAGAGGACTAAAGATGAGCGCGATCTGAGCAATAAGATGAAGCCGTTTGCGCGCATGATGAACCACTCGGACTTTGAGGCATTTGCAACGGGCATCGAGTATGAGCACAGTATACGACAAGCCATCAAGCAACTACAAGACTGGCGGCGCATGCAGATCAGTGATCTCAAGACTGGAGAAAAGTACGAAGTCGAGAAAGCCGCGCGACAGGCCAGAGCTGCAGCGAACGCAGACCGCTTCTCGTTACCTAGTAGAGTCCATAAACCCAGTGCCCAGGAACCACCATCAGCAGCGTCAGCATTGATCGGACCAGAGCTACCACCAAAGCCAAGCACTACTGGCTTGCAGACACCACCTGAATCAACATCCCCAAACGCTAGTGTGAGCAATCCTCCACCAAGGTTCCCGTTACAAACGATAACGGGTGTATCGAAGATTGATCTGTATGGCAACAACAGCCAGGACTCACATCTCTTGACTGAAAACGAGCAAGAAATTTGCAGGGTGGTGCGTGTTCAGCCAAAGGCATATCTGGTCATGAAGGACGCTGTGCTAAAGGAAGCGCTACGATCAAACGGCTGTCTGAAACGGAAGAATGTCAAGGAGATTTGTAGAATCGATACGACCAAGGCTGGGAAACTATTCGACTTTTTTGTCTGGTCTGGATGGATTGCTAAGGGGTGAGGGTACATGAGGGGACTGGGGCAAGGCTTGCTATTATTTCAAAAATACCCACCATCATCAACGAGTTTACGATATTGCTATAGAAGAGCTACAAAGACACAGATAGTTTGCTCCACAAGGAACACTTCTCGTCTCAAATATTATTCTATTCGACTGTTTTATATTGGTGAAGAGCTGGCCGAACGAAAGCCGAGGTGCCCGCATCTCGGCGATGCGGCAACCAGGATCGGCGTCAGCGGCCTGTGATTGACACTGGGGCTATCTTGTACTTTCAGGTTCCAACTCTCCAAGCTGGAAATACCTTGTGGACGTCTAGAGGTCTCTTATTTGACCATCACCCGGCCTGGACAGGAAACGATAGCACCTCACATCGACCTCCGACTACGTTTACACAGCTTGGGAACCATCACCTAGATTCCCGCTATTGGGTAGAGCACCATGAGCGGACAAGTGTGCGCCAATAGCTTGAGGGGGGTGGCCAGAGTTGCACGCAACTCTGTAAAGACTCCCTCTCGCTCTTGGATGACAGAAGCACAGAACGTAAACCGAGTCAGTGTCCACACACAATCGCAACGATGCCTGGGATCCTGGAGCAACCGCCAGATCAGAGGACAGTGGAGGTCACACCAAGTGAAGAAGCGAGACTACGCGACCTCGAACTCGACCGTCTCCATGGCCGACTACAGAAAGAGTAGGTGAAAAGAGGGTTCCCTGGACACAACCGACTTCAGTCAGTAACAGCCCTCGTCTTCAAGGTGAATATGGCCCTGTAGCCGAGTACAATCGCCGCGTCAACTCCGGTGTCCTCAGAGACGACCAGCATCAGCGCAGTACGTTCTTGCAAACCCCACTGTCGCCCGAGGAAGAGCTAGACTAATCCTTTCAGCCATTATCGAATCGTTACAAGATCTGCATGACATGTTGGCCGACTACAACCCACCCATCGTCCAGGAGCCAACGATAGAGTCCCTGCAGCCCAAGAAGAGAGGCATATTCTCCTCAATCTTTGGCGGCGGTCAGAAGATGCAGTCCAGCCTGCAAATGCCCAGTGACTTGCCCAAAGGCTTGTACATGTATGGCGATGTCGGCAGCGGCAAGACCATGATGATGGACCTCTTCTACGACACCTTGCCCGAGAGCATCAAGAGAGCCACGCGCATTCACTTCCACAACTTCATGCAGGAGGTACACCGCGAGCTGCACAAAGTCAAGATGCAGCACGGCCAGGACATTGATGCCATTCCTTTTGTTGCCGCTCATATTGCCAAACGCAGCAGCGTGCTCTGCTTTGACGAGTTCCAGTGTACTGATGTGGCAGACGCCATGATCTTACGAAGACTGGTCGAGTCTCTAATGCACCATGGTACCGTCATCGTGACCACTAGCAACCGTCACCCCACCGAGCTGTACAAGAACGGTGTTCAGCGCGAATCTTTTGTCCCCTGCATCAACCTTCTCCAGCGCCAGTTGCGTGTTCTCAACCTCGATTCTCCAACCGACTACCGCAAGATTCCTCGCCCTCCATCGGGCGTATACCATTTCCCGCTCAACAAGGCTGCGAGCACACATATCACGCATTGGTTCAAGTACCTAGGCGATTTCGAGAAAGACCCTCCACACCCAGCCGAGCACTACGTTTGGGGAAGACCCATTCAAGTGCCTCGAGCGAGTGGAAAAGCTGCGCATTTCGAGTTTGACGAGCTGATCGGCCGTGCCACTGGTGCTGCCGACTACATCGAGCTGATGCGCAACTACGACGCTTTCATTGTGAGCAATGTTCCGCAGATGGACCACCGCAGCCGTGACAGAGCCCGTCGCTTTATCACATTCATAGATGCTGTTTACGAATCACATGCTAAACTCGTACTCACCTCTGCTGTACCGCTCACCGAGCTCTTCCTCTCGCGCGAGGAAGTCGACGCTGCAATGAAGCAAGCGGCAGCCAAGGGCGACGGTAATGCAGAAGCCGCGCTCAAGGATGGTTCAGACGTCGACGATGTCATGCGGCAAATGATGGATGACCTAGGCATGAACATGAACATGCTCAAGAAGAGCAACTTCTTCTCTGGCGATGAGGAAGCCTTTGCGTTTGCCCGTGCATTGTCACGTCTCTCTGAGATGGGCTCGCAGATGTGGGTGGAACGTGGCATGGGTCTCGAGAACAAGGGCGGCAAGAAGGAGAAGGAAGACTTTGCAAAGGTCAGGAGCAGGTGGAAGGAGGACAGCATGTAATGCTGTTGTGGTTCAAGAAGTCTGTTGCATACGATTTGATTCGCAGGATACATTTTCAACTGCAGAGTTTGTATATATACACACATTGCGAGTTGCGTTCGTTTTCTGCAAAGCCAGCGTTCAATCGAATGGAAATGAGAGGTAATACACTCATATCGAAATGTACACAATCGACTCAAGATTATGAAGATATGCCTTTGCAGAACTTTGCGTCCTCTTCCCGAACGCAACAGCAAAATGTGCTTTTTCTTGGTGACTGGCCTCAGAAATGTGTCATGTTGAGATCAAGTCCACAGCGTGGATCATTCTCTTCCTATTATAATAAAGATGCCTGAGCATCGTTCATCAACGGCCATAAAGGAGAAAGAAGAAGGCCAGAAAAATCTCCAGCAGCTTCACAAAGAAAAGCTGCTTTTCCTCCCAAGAGCCTCATTGGCCAAAACTCATGGCTTGTCGCCAAGACTTATGGCCAAGCAAAAGGCGTCCACCTATATAAGCCTTGCAAACCCTTCCACCCTCTCTTTCTCGATTCGTGCGGCGTCCGGGTATTATACAGTTTCCCCTGTTGCTGGTTTCTCTTTGACATTCGATTGTTGATTACGTGAGGAGCTGGCGTCAACCCGTGGACACAGATCAAAAATATTGCATACCTAGTCTTATTCAGCCACTTCCGACGGAGCCTATTATTTACATTGGCTCTGTTGGTGTGCTGATGGCTGGACATCTTCTTCCTCGACTTTGTAAACTTTTGTGAATATTCGATGCGTCTTGTGCTGCAACGAGGCTCAAGATGTGCTCTTGCTGGTCCATTTGTCTGCTAGACAAAAGTTCAGATACCAGGACTGAGTCTGGCGGGAAATGCAGCCTGCGGAACTCGAGTCTGCGAGAAGCGCAGGTGTCCATCACACTTGAGAGATCATGTTTGCTATGTAAACGCACCGAAATACCAACTACTTCTGCGAAACTCTGTTCAGTTCGTGAAATGCTTCTTCCTCGTGATGCTCGGCATTGTAATTTGATAATCTCTTGAGCATCAAAAATTCTTCTCTCCCTTCAGACAACCAATTCTAAGACCCAAGCTCACCATAAGCGATATGCCTGGACTCAAAGTTGTCGCATTGATCTCGGGGGGGAAAGACTCCTTCTTCTCTATACTCCATTGCCATGCAAACGGACATGAAGTCGTCGCCCTTGCAAACCTGTACCCAGCCGCTCAGGATGGCGAGCGATCTGAGGACATTGACAGCTACATGTACCAAACCATAGGCCACAGCGTCATCCCACTCTACGAACAAGCACTAGGACTTCCGCTATACAGACAGGAGATCCACGGTGGAGCTGCCGATAGAAACAAGAGCTATGCATCTCCAACCACCGCTCAGTCAAGCCAACAGGACGAAACGGAGAGTTTGGTGCCTTTGCTACGTAAAGTCATGGCTGCGCACCCCGAGGTCAATGCCGTCAGTACTGGAGCTATTCTCTCCGACTATCAACGTACGAGAGTGGAATCTGTTGCCATTAGATTGGGTCTGGTACCATTGTCGTATCTCTGGCAGTACCCTTTCTTACCGCCATATGCCGAGACTTCGCTGTTGGATGATATGGCTGCTGCTGGACAGGACGCTCGTATCATCAAGGTCGCTTCAGGAGGATTGGATGATGGGTTCTTGTGGGAAAATGTTGCCAGTTATCGCACCAAAACCAGACTTGTGAGAGCGATGGAGAGGTTCGGTATCATTGGGGATGGAGCTGCGCTTGGTGAAGGAGGAGAGTTTGAGACGCTTGCAATCGATGGACCATGGCCGTTGTGGAGGAACTCGATTCAAGTTGGGGATGATGATAGGGTGGTCGTCGCGGGAGAAGCAGGAGCTGCATCTTTGAAAATCAAGACAGCTCGTTTGGTGCCAAAGGAACCATCCTCGGACTTCTCGTTTGAGCAACTGCGGAAACCAACGACACTAGATGACAAATTTGCGGCTCTGGAATCTCGCATGAGCAACGGCTCTGGTGAGCTTCTGGATGTCTCTGACGAAGCAGCAGAGAAGACAGAAGCTCTCAGCTCAACCTTTGGATGGACGATTCAAAAAACAGACACGTGCACAATCATCTCAAACGCAATGGCAGAAGGAGCATCAGCAGGAGAGCAGATGACCAACATCATGAGCCGGTTGATCAACGATCACTCCGTCAAGCCTTCCTCAATCGCCTTTACCACCATCCTCCTACGAAACATGTCCGAATTCGGTGCAGTAAACCTGGCATACGGATCTCAATTCGCTACACCAAACCCACCTGCCAGAGTCACCATTGCCTGCGGTAGTGCACTACCAACCAACACCCACGTCTCTCTATCCGTCATGATCTTACATGATGACCTAGCAGCACAAAAGCAAGGTCTCCATGTGCAATCTCGCTCCTACTGGGCTCCTGCAAATATTGGTCCATACTCCCAAGCCATCATCACGCCTACTTCAGCTTCCTCACCTGCACTTCCCAAGCTCATCCATATTGCCGGCCAAATTCCTCTGCATCCACCAACTATGGAGTTCCCTTCGCAAGGGTCCTTAACGCCAGAAGCACACTTTACAGCCCAAACCATCCTTGCACTTCAGCATCTATGGCGTATAGCTCAAATCATGCAAACCGCCCATTTCCTCGGCGCTGTTGCCTTCATCAGTTCTGCTGCAACCACATCCGCATCTTCACGCGTAGCTTCCGCATTGCAGAGTTGGAAGTCAGCGCTTCAACCTCCCACCACCGAAGACGCAGAAGATGAACAAGACGATGGAAACTTTGATGTTTGGGATCAGAGACAATTTGGCAGTTCAGGGAATACGGTGACTTCTACACAACGAAAGGATATAGTGAATGTATCTGTGCCGCCTTGCTTTGTGGCTGAAGTGGAGAGTCTGCCTAGGGATGCGCCGATCGAGTGGGCGAGTATTGGTGTTGAAGGGTTCGAGGGTGGTGTTGAGACTAAAGGTGTGTTTGAGCTTCCTTTTTACTTATGTGGGTGTGTATTTGACTGACTTGAATGTAGAAATTAAAGAAGATGCCTGCACAAGACAGACCTTGACTATCAAGTCTGGACTCGAAGATGTGGTTCTGGCTGGCTGGATTGCGGTTAACAATGTCGACCTCTTGACTAAAATTGCTTTACCAGCGTCGCAGGTTTGCACTGTGTATACCACGCAGATCTTACCTGAGAGCTGGGTCAAGGAGAGACAGCCTACCATCATTCCTTGCTACAGACTCTGGAATGGCGAAGGGAAACAAGTAGCTGCTGTCGTGGCATACAGACAGCAGTAAGGGAAGCACATCAACATTGCAGACAACAGAGAATCAAGGGGTATATAACAAGGGTGTATTTCTCATCATTTCCTCTCCAACTCTTCGCTATTCTTCTTCCTCCGCTTTTGCCCCATCCTCTTTCCGATATGCATCTGCAAAGAGAAAAGAAGCGTACGTAAATATAAGAAACCATCATGTCCCGTAAAAGCGCCCCAAAAAAGGTTGTAGTGAAAAAAGGGTCGTTCGTGCAATTGTACAAACAAATTGGTGACTTTGCTTTTGTTTCTTTTTGGCCTCGGTCTGTCTGTCTGTTCCTGCCCAATGTTCTCAGCTCCTTTAGGTGGCCTTCTTGGCGAACTCGACGCGCAAGATAAGATGTCCGTAACCGTAGCCGTCCATCTTCTCGCATGCAATAGCGGCGTCTGATCGGTCGACGAAACTGACGAAAGCGAAGCCCTTGGCCTTGCCTGTTTCTCTGTCCTTTGCGAGGAAGACACGGGTGACGCGACCGAAGCGCTCGAACAGGGCGCGGAGCTCGTCTTCTTCGGCGAATTCGGAAACCTGGGATCAAATGTGTTAGTTGGTGGTGTATAGGCAGAGTCAAAAGAGTGTAAACTCACGTTGGTAACACGCAGAGTAGCCAGGTCGTCTCTCTCGAACTTGCCGCCCATTCTCTCGCCAGTAGCAGCACCGCCCTTGCGGAGATGCGGGGGCACGTAGGAAGAGCCACCGGGACCGGAAGCGCCTTGTGCAGGGCCGCCAGCAGCCAGGTTCTGAAGAGTGGCAGCGCCGACATCACCGTCGAGGTCGGCAAGACCAGCACCGGCCTCGCCCTCGGGGGCCATGGTGTTCTTGAAGGGACACTTTGTGGTGAAATGCTCGCCGGAACAAATACGACACTTGATCTTCATCTGCTTGAGCTGCTGCTGCTTCTGGTCCTCCTCGGCGGTGGGTTGCTCGGCGGCGCCAGACTTGAAGCCGACCTGGGGGCGGAAGATGATGTTCTCTCCAAGGGTGGTGGTGTCGGGTTGGGGGCCAGCGGGGCGGCCTGCCTCGAGACCCATCTTGGGCCATGCGCGGCGCTCGGCGACTCCAGCCTTCTCATATGTGCGCTTGGTGACCTTGCGGATGCGTTGTGTGCGCTTGACCTTCTTGCCGTCGTCGTTGAGGAAAATGGTGACAATGGTCTCGCTGCCGTCCTTGTTCTTTGTGTGCTGGGGCGGGGGGAGAGCGGTGGCGAGATCAGGCTCGTCGTCTTCGGCCCAGTCGGTGCGTCCTGGTTGGTTTGACATGATGGCGGTTGTGTGGTTGTGGTGAAAGAATTACTGGCCTTTTCCTCGTCCTAGCCTTGGGTGCTGCGTTGGTGTCTGTCGAAAATTAGCAAATGCTCGTGGCCCGAGCGCCGACCTGCTCACAGTCGTTCTTTCCTTAGTGCTCAAACCAACAGTCCAACACTTCACGTGCTGCCCGAGTCTGTTCTGTCTATTTGTCCTCCGACTTGCTCTGGTCCTTTCTGCAACCTCTGTCCATGCTCTCAGCTACTCAAGACGGGCGGCTGGAATACATGTCGACATCAACATTTACTCATCGCTTCCCTATCGCTAAACCCGTCACATGTATATGCTGATATATACACAATTGTTATGCGACCACAGTCTTCGTCCAGTCTACATGCTTGAGATCTTTCCGCGAACAACTCTTGTATCTCCAAGAATCCTGTGTACGCATGCTCCAGACATCGCGACGTCTGCAACAGATGTTAAGACGTGACACACTTCCCTTCGACACTGGACCGCGCACTGTAGTCAGGATATCATTTGACTTTTATTTCAAACACAACTCATGATCATAGTTCCTTCATTCATGGGATGATTCGTGAAGGGTGCGGTCGGTCTGTTCTTCCGTGTGCTTAATCCCGTACCTCTTGTCTATAACCATAACTACGTGTAAGCGGAATCGAACCCATCAAGATGCACAGTTGATTTTAGATTGGAGATGGCCTCATAGAGAGCCGACAACGTCACGACTCTCAGTGAATACTCCCTGTGTGATGTATGAACTGTGCATTTCTACAGCTATTCGCGTGACATCTGTTTGTACATGGAAAGAAGACAGGTCCTCAAGATTGCCGCTCAATCGCCAGTCGAAAACGCATCTTGCGTTCTCACATTCCCATCTCAGGCTCTTCGAACCAGATGTTGTGTGCAATCTGGAGTAAACATGGCAAACTAAATCAAGTGTGCACGATTGCATCTGCTGGTGTGAGATGGAGATAATTGAGGGCTGCTTCCCACCGGCTGCGACTTCCGCATGCCGAAAAGATCCCTGCAGGCCGCCCAAGACGTCAGTCACGTCACAAGATTCCTGCTGGCATCCACCTCCCACCAAGAATCCAACACTCTGGCGACCCGCATCAGCCATCAAGTGTTGGCAGTTCAAACCAGCCGCCAGCAGACTGCGTCATGCGAGGCAGCGAGAGATTGAGGTTTGCTGAGGGATGCGATGGATTTGTCTGTGCCGTACCTACCGAGTATATGTTATCTGCTTCCGCCATTTCCTTGCACTTTTGCTCGTTTTGCGATCGTCATTCTTTTTGCAAGCATCTCGAATACCATCATCCTTGTCACTTTTACACGAGAAAAGCTTAAAAAATACTCCG
Source organism: Aureobasidium namibiae CBS 147.97 (assembly GCF_000721765.1). Lineage (NCBI taxonomy): Eukaryota > Fungi > Ascomycota > Dothideomycetes > Dothideales > Saccotheciaceae > Aureobasidium > Aureobasidium namibiae. Next base: position 27,955 of record NW_013581196.1, on the reverse strand, counting down.
GTATCTGAGCCAAGAGGGAACTCACGATTACGTAGAGGCGCATTTGGGCTAAGGCTTGGTCGTATCACCAGTTCTCTCTTAAACCAGGCATCCATCATGGCCGACTTTGTGGTAGGTCTCTTGCTGCGTTTCTTCTCTTGTCACGATTCTCCCTCACCGTAATTGTCGAATATTCCATCCCGGACGACCTGCGAACCTGTCGCTCTAACACTGTCTGGCTTGAAAAGGAACTTGGAATCGAAGGCTTCGATAAGGTCGTCGACAAACACTTCGACAAAGGCTACGACAAGGGACACGAAAGATTACACAGACATCGACATAGAGACGAGCGCGAAGACAGCAACGACAGAAACAACATGGGCGACACACGTCAACGTGATCGCGGCTACGACAGTGCATCAGACGATAGCTACGACCAACGACCACGACGAAGAAGAGACGAACGAGACCAAAGATATCAGCGTGACGACCGCGGCGACAGGAGATTGCGACAACAAAACAATCGCGAGGATGAACGACCACGCCGTCTCTCACCTCCAGGACAAAGCTATCATCCTCGCGCCGTAGACCCAACATATGTACCATACCAATCTTCAAATGCGCGGCCAAGAGACACCGCACCACCTGCTCCCCAATACTACGACACTTCACCACGACCCCCCTCTCGTGATAACTACACACCCGCATCTTCAAATCGCGGTGGCCCCCAAGAAATGGCACGGTACTCACGAGCCCAAGACCGCTCGTCCTCTCATTCCCGCTCACGAAGACATCGCCGCCACTCCTCCTCGTCCTCACGTTCCCGCTCTCACTCCGCAGGTCGCGATTTCCACGACAGCCCCCTGATGGCCCTCGACAGCAGTACCCTAGGTCTGGGAGCCGGTCTCGCAGGTGCCCTCCTCGGCGGCTACATCGGCCGCGAAACCAGCGAGCGCCATCAAAATCGAGGCGCGGCTCTAGGAGCCATACTCGGCGGCATCGGCGCTAACATCCTGGAAAACAGAGTTAGAATCTATAGGGACGAAATGAAAGAAGAGCAGAGGGAGGCCAGGGAGAAGTGGGATGCGAAGCACAAGGAAACCAGGAAAGAGAGGCGAGGAAGGAGGATGGAGTCGCCGCAGAGGTGGTAGAACCATGGTGTTACGAAGACGTTTATGAAGAAGGTAATGGAAGATGATGAGAAAATGTAATGTTAAACGATTGTTGTGTGGAATTTCCTTGCTCCCCATACTAGTATTTTCTCTTATACGCATGTACTGCATGCTTGTTGACGAGTACGAGGCATGTACAGAATACGTAACTTATCCACATCAATCACGTCTGTTGACTCTCAGATGCTGTAGAAAAGACTCGCACAGTACCAACACCAATACAAATCCTCGATCAATCCTTGTACAGTGCAACATATCGATTCAGTGAGCTATAAAGACACGCAATCGCTCTCCTAGAAGATTTCCCGGGCGACTATGTCTGTGGGCAAACCTTTCTCCAGGGAACGCACGTACATTCTCATAGCGGCACGATCACTCGAGAGACAGAGAAAGAGAAGAAAGAGGATTGCAGGCGGCAGATCCGCCTCGCATCAGTTTCGCCCATTGTCTGCGAGTTGATTGCAAAGGAAATCTGAACTCTGATAGGAAAGTCAAAAAGGCCAGATAATGTACATTTCACACCATATAAACAAGATCAACGTTATAGCAAATCCCAAAATACACTTAGCAGGAGAAGACCTCGAACGTTCGTCTTTCTTTTTCTCGTTGGACTTGGAAAAGTAACAAGCAAAGCAACAAGCAGCCAGCCCCTGGTCAAAAGAGAACGAAGAAACAAAGCATATATACGCCCTTGTTACGCCATAGCTCTTTCCTCGGTTTGTGAACAGCAAGCAGAATGTAAGCAAAAAGGGAAAAGGAGATATTGAAAAGTGTGAGACAAAAATGCACAATAGATGGTAGAAAAAAGAAGAGGAAGAAGCATGTGAACGCCTCCCTCACGTTGTCTCGCGAGCCCGCCGCACTCCCCATTTTGGTCGCATGATAGATGTGGTAAAGATCAGGAAAAATTCCAAAAAAGAACGCCATAAGAATCCCTCGTCCCTCCAGTTCATCTGGTCGTGTGAGATCTTGGAAGAGCAACCAGCTGTAAATAAAGTTATCAAGAATGGAACATGTCAGTCCGGCCGTGACTGAGCGAGACATGGTCGTTTTCACTTCTTCTTGAGACCTGGACTGGGCTTCATACGTTGTGAAGGCGGTCCTTCCAGTCCTTCGTCACCTTCAAGCTTGACTTGTGAACGCCGACGCTTGCTGCTCAGGTTTGGGCTTGTCGACGCGGACTGATGAGCACTGTTGGGGTTGTTGCCCTGCTGCGAGTGCTGCGGCACCATCATTGGTGGACCCATGTGTGGGCTCGGGGAGTGATGCATCGGTCCCATCATGTGATTGGGAGCCATCAACGAGCCACCCGGCAAACCCGGGTGTGCAATGTGAGGTGAGCCATTCATAGCCATCATCTGTTGCCCGTTCAGGTGCTGCATCGGCAAGTTCATGTGGGGGACTGACGGCGAGGAGAAGTTAGGCGTTTGGCCAGGCAACTGCATGTGTGCCTGAATAGGTGTACCAGCACCCTGAGGCAGGGGCTGAACAATTCCGTTTCTCTGCAGAGCCATCTGCGCGTGGTTGGGTTGCATAGGGTTCATCTGGGGCTGGCCGAATTGTTGCTGTTCTTCCATCTGAGCGACCATCTGGTTCATGGCGTCATGTGGTCGGAGTTCGTTCTTCTGGGAGTATTCCATCAGGTCCTTCATGAAGAAGATGGTTTCCGCTACCTGGACCTGGTCAGTTCAGGTGGTCGTACAGCTGGAACTCTGAAACAAGCACATCTACCTCAAGGTATTGCATAACAGCGGGCGTAACGGCGTATTCGTTGACAGGGGCGGAGGGGAAGTCTTCGAGCTGAAGAGCGCCTTGTGCCTTTTGCATTGCCTTCTTAGCCGGAGTTTGTCTATGCATCTTGGGACTTTTGTTCATCAGGGGCGAGCCCTGGGCGACGACACGCGCAAGTTCGGAGCGCGGGATGAATTCCTCGGTTTTGGACACTTCGAATTCGAGAGATTCGAACTTGTCCATACCGCTAGGGAACGAGGCTGTCAGCTTGCCTTGCCAGATCAACTAGGCGAAAGTCAGTTTGTGTCAAGGCAGATTGTAGGGAGAGGATGTACTTGAGTGTTGTTCGCAAACCAGAAAATGTAGCGAGCACGAGCGCAAGTTACCCAATGAGCATTGTTGGGAGCAGGCATTTCTCTGACCCCCTCTAGCTGGAGTTGGATGTTTTGTACACCACTATCAAACCAAGTCCAGTAGTATCGTGCTAGCGAAGAGGCATTGATCATGAATTGCTTGGTCGATGAATTCGTGTTGTCAAGGACATGCTGTACCAGCCGGCCGTCCGGTGTCCAGAACTGGCTCACGAAATTTTGCCAATGGTCTTGGGAATTTGCCTCACGCGACTGTCACACTAGTCAGTTTCTTGGTCCGGATTACTCTAGGAACACTTACACTTGCATTGAAGGTGCTGAGATGGTCTGAGAACTGAATCAGCTTGAGGATGAATTGCCCATTGCTCGTGCGACCCGGTTGCTGCTGCTGCTGTTGCTGCTGTTGTTGTTGAGCAGCCATTGCCTGCTGTTGACGCATCATGTTCATGTTGTTCATATTCATCATCTGCTGACGTTGCTGTTGCTGCTGAGCCGTCTGCATCTGCTGCTGCTGTGCCTGCTGAGCTTGTTGCTGCGCCTGCTGTTGCTGTTGAGCATTCTGCGACTGGTTTTGGGATTGGGCAGAGCCCGGCTGCTGGGGAGTTTGCTGGTTGGGCTGTTGAGGCTGCGACGAGGGAGGTTGTTGAGGGAGCGGTTGTGCTTGCATTTGTGGTGTGGGATGGGCACTCGGGGGCTGAGGAGGCTGCTGTTGTTGCGCCTGTTGCGGCTGAGGCTGCTGTTGCTGAGGTTGCCCTTGAGGTGTCTGTTGCTGCTGAGGCTGAGGAGGTTGAGAGAGCTGTTGCGCCTGACCCTGACCTTCAGTGACAGAAGGGATTTGCGACTGGCTCCTCATCTGAGCCGGGGGCGGCTGTTGTGCAGTAGGCTGACCGTTCTGAGGAGCACTCTGATGGGAAGCCTGGGATGAGGCGTGCTGCATTGCCATGTGCTGAGCCATCGCCTGTTGCTGCATCTGGGGTGTTGCGGGCGCCTGAGGACCCTGGGGATGCGGCGTCTGCTGCTGCTGTTGCTGCTGGGCGTGTTGCTGTGCCTGGGCAGCTTGTGCGGCTTGCATCTGGCGCATCTGTTGGATCTGGATCATGTGCTGAGGCGGGAGATTGGCCATTTGCGCTTGTTGGAAGGCTGGATTTGCCTGCATCTGGGCAAATTGCTGAGGGCTCATGCCTGGATGACCGTTGATTCCCATGCCCATACCCATACCGTTCATCTGCTGTTGCTGTTGCTGAGCTTGTTGTTGCTGTTGTTGCTGGGCTTGTTGCGCTGCCATCATCTGTCGCTGACGAGCCATGTGTTGCTGCTGTTGCATCATCAATTGAGGATTGTTGGCCACTATGACAGGTAGTGTTAGCATCGGTACGACATGGATGGAAGGTCAAGAGGAAGACATACTTGCTTGCTGCATCTGCTGGTGGTGTTGCTGCATCATGTGGGTTTGGGGGTTGAGATGGCTCATGGCCATGGCGTTTGCACCGGGACCGCCCATAGACTGTTGCGGCATCATGCCACCACCCGGACCGGGACCCATACCGGGAGGCATATTCTGCTGGCCGGGTTGCATGCCCATCATGGCAGGTTGGCCCATGTGAGGAGCACCGGGACCCGAGACCCCAGGCATCTGCATCGGCTGGCCCATGTGCTGGGCGTTAGGAGGCATTCCTGGGTGGCCGTGGGGTACGCCTTGTTGCATGCCCGCCGGGTGCGGAGGAAAGGACATGCCTTGCATCATAATGGTCGAGAGTGAGCAAGCAGACGCGTAGTTTCAAGCGACGACGACAAGGACGAAGGCTGGTCAAGTCGACAAGGCGCGACGATGGACCGAGAGTGAAGAGAGCGCGACGAAAGGTGCGCTCAAATGCATGTATGAACACGAGATCGTCCGAGGGTGCTGTCGCTCTGGATGCGCAGACTTGGGCGCGATGGTACTCGTGGACGGACGCGCCTGATGCGAAGGTTGCTTCCCGTCTCTCCGTGAGCCCAACAGCGGACTAGACCAAGGCACACGTTAAGGCAGTGCCGTGTGCGTTGGCGTGATCGTGAGCGTCTTGAGTCGTGATCTGGCCGTGATGAGGGTGTCGAAGACTGAAAGACACGCCGAAGGACAAGTACGAGTACCAGAGTCGAGGGTGGTCCGGGGACCGTCTGCTTCACGGTGCCGGGAGTATGGACGGCCGAGCTAAACGTCTTCTCACCACTTCAAAAGCCCTCACTAATTCATGTACTGCTCTTTCGGACCGTCGATGGCCACTGCAGCTTTTGCGCGTACAAAGCCAGAGTTGCACCGTCGTGTGCGAAAACAGATCCAGCCTGGCACAAGATGCCTTGCGATTCGAGGGTCGCTCCTGCTCATTCGACCCTCACCTCAGATGCCCGTCGTGATTTGTCCGCTGATGGGGGCTCGTGCACTAACGAGCACTTTGCACTTGCTATCCAACACCATAACCAAGCTCCTACCCATCTGCATGCTCTCGTCCGTGTGCCCTCGACCACATCCTTTTCACCAAACCACATTCAAATATACAGCTGACGACTTTCTCAACGACAACTTGCTAGCATTGCATGCTTTGGTTGCGTGCTGATCCGACTACCACTGGTAGAACGACTAATTGAGCGCGCCAGCGAACACGCTGATACCAAACGCTTGGACGCGCTTTCCTTGGCGCGCGCGAGGTTCTGCCGAGCTCATTGATCGACGCCAGTATTTATTTGTGATCAAGCCGAATCTTTCTTGCAAGCAAATTCCTTCACCACCAAATCCCGCCGTCGTCCGTCGCTGCCAGACTCTCGCGCATCTGTTATGCCCGTCTGCGCGACATTCGGCGGCGCGTATATCATCTGTGAGTATTCTCTCGTTCTTTGCGCATCTCCCTTTTCCACAATCATCATCCGAATGATGACAACTATTACAATTATGTCTTCTTTTCCCAACAGATTCGACCATGACGAAGACTATCTGTTCGGGCAGCCGTCGCTGGCAGCCTGTATACTTGCCAGTATATTTTTGTCTGACACTACCTCCAAACCTACCTCGTTCTACATTTATGTCTGTGGAACATCGTGCTAACAAGCGCCGAAGTACAGGAGTCAAACCGCATATCAACCACGATCAAGAGGAGGAGTAATGGGCATACATTGTGGGTGTCGATGAACTGTTGAGCAGTGTCGGCACCCTTCAGCAACTATGGTGAGTCGCTTCGCTTTCTATACCCGTCTCCACTATAACACAACCCCTCTTTATGATGAAACCCATACCACATTCGCAGTTTTCACGCTAGCCGTCGCCTAGAACCTATCTTAGACGGTCGTTGAGCGCTATATCTTCCTTGGATGTCTGATTCTTTTTTCCAACCATTCACGCTCTTGGTCTTGATTGTTTTGTAACAACCTTGTGCTGACCATCTCAAAGCCACAGATTAACTTTCTCGAATCTTGATGTTATATATCTTCAATCTTTAATCAAAATAATCTTCTATCTTAGCATATCTGCTCTTCCAATGTACCATGTAAACGGCCACCAACGGTCATCTTTTGTATGTCAACAAACATCAATATCACATGTCAATCAACCAACGCTACTGTTATATGATAATCCAACGACCCGGATAGTCCTCAGACAAGAATTTCCCATCCTGCCGGGACAAGATCCAATGCGAGCAACGTACCTGCAGCAGATGATTTTCGTATCTAATCTTGCCATGCAGCCAACCTCATTTCCTCTTCTTCAGCTCTTCCACAGCCCTGCATGCTTTCCAATCTCCGTCCTTTCGGAATAACTAAAGCACATGCAGAAGTAGCTGAAAGGCTAAGGAAGGTATGCTATCGCTCCCAACATTCGCACGTACTCGTACGTATCTGCCAAAAGCTTTGGACAAGTCATTCAAGCGACTAGCCATTTTTCCCTGCCCTGATGCATCTCAACCACATTCTCTCCCGTGTCGTCAAACAACTAGCTATGCAACATGCAGACCGAGTGGAGGCTAGCAATTGCAAGGGACTCGAGTGGTGCTTCTCGTGCATTGTCTTTTGCAGTTCTATCACGCATGCACGCAGAAGGCAACAAAAGGAAGAAAAAAAGAAAAAATGTACATGCTTCCACCAACACCCTGGCCTTGTTCTCTAGCCTCTTTTTCCGAACGACCACATGATGATACAATGCATTTGGCTCTTCTGAGATGTCTGTTATGGGTAGTTGAGACTCTATCAATGCGAAACATGTTGCTGTATGTCATCTGTAGTTACTGTCGCTCATCGAGAAATAATGCGTCACAAACAGTCCAACAGCGTATAAAACCACAGCATCAGCGTCGGCAACCTAACAATTATCGCACGTCAAGCACCGTCTCAATAACTATTTCCATCTCTGGTACTTGTTAGTATACTACAATCCATCCATCATACAACACAAAAAAGACTCTTCATATCCATTCCAACATACCCATCCAAACCTCTACACACCTGACCAAACCAACCCAATCTCTTCCAAGCCAACCCTACCCATCCATCCCGAATCCTCCCGTCCTCCGTCCCCTGCACCCAAAATTGCGCAATCGGCTCGCTCGCTCGCTCGCATGCACGCACAGCAGCAAAGAAAAACAAGACAGCGGGAATGCCGCAACCCGTCTGCCGTGCTCTGTTTCCCATCCCCAGCTTTTGCTGTCTCTCCACCTTTACGTTGGGAACAAAACAGAGTCCAACAAAAACTACGACATCGCTTGCCAAGTCTTTCAAAAGGTCTACTCGGAACAATTGACCTTTGTCCTTTTTGAAATGAGACTAACTCCGATTTAGTTTGCTTTGGGGCTTGCGTGCCTTGCATACTGTACGGGTATGGCGAAAAACTTAATCACTGATTGTAGGATATATGCCGCAATAGTGTTGAGAATCCCCGGTGAGTCTGTGGTAGATAGTCAGTCCGAGATCGTGACGAGAGAGAAGAGCTGTAGAGTCAGTCCATAAGCCAGCCCACCAGCGTATTCATTGATTCAGGAAGCAACGGCGCGGCTAGGTGCGAAGCGACGAGCGACGGCTCAATATTCCCAAGGTTCCAAGCCTTGGTTGTGAAGTTCGTGTGGGTTCAGCGCTATTTGACTCCACCAAAGAAGGATGACGACGCGTCCCAAGTTGGACATGGCTTTTGTCGTCGTTTTGGAGTGTGGAGCACGATGTTCGATACGAGCAAGAGGAAGATTATTCATATACGAAGCACAAACAGAAGACAATCGAGAGGTAGATGTAGTGGAAGAATTGATTCAATGATAGACTAAATATCTATCCGAAAGAAAAAAGTAAAAGGCTATATGCACAATGAAGGACAAGAGAAGCAGGCTCCGGGATGCAAGAAAGCTGTCAAGCCAACCAGAAAATGCAGATAAGAAATTGTGGAAAACAGTTTTCCAAGACGATACACGTCTTTATTACCTTCCTTTTGGAAGCACCTCGGTCCGCCCCGATCAAACATTAGTAGGCGTAGTACTGTTGCCCAAACCTCGAACGCGTATTGACCCTTGTCTCATCGACGAGGGACGTCATGAACCAACAAGCCCCTCCCGACGAGCCCAATATGCTCATTATCAACATGAATATCATGGCGGAAGCGAATAGGTCGTGAGAGTGGTTGTATAAAAAGAAAGTACCCCTGCAAGCAAGAAGGCGCTTACAGGAGAGCGACGGCCATGGCACCAGCGGCGATGAGCATCTCAGCGGCGAAGGTAGGGAGGGCAGCAGCACCAGTGTAGGCAAGAGGGCTGGTGGGGGCAACGACAGTGCCGTTAGCAGGGCGAGTGGCACCACCAGTAGGGGCCTGGATCTGACCGTCGGAGATCTGAGTGACGGGCTTGCCGACGGAGGTAGGGGCTTGGATCTGGCCGTCAGAGATCTGAGTGACAGGCTTAGCAGTGGGAGCCTGGATCTGACCGTCGGAGATCTGAGTGACGGGCTTGGCAGTCGAGGTGGGAGCCTGGATCTGGCCATCAGAGATCTGAGTGACGGGGACACCACCAGTGGAGGCCTGGATTTGACCGTCGGAGATCTGAGTGACAGGGGCACCAGTAGAGGCCTGGATCTGACCATCAGAGATCTGAGTGACAGCCTTGGTGGAGGTGGCGGCCTGGAGTTGACCGTCGCCAATCTGGGTAGCGGCGCCGGCGGAAGCAACACCACCAGCCTTGAGGACGTTGATGTAGATGGGAGAGCACTGGTTGCCAGTGGACTCGTCGTAAAGGTTGTAGAAGTCACCGCTCAAGCACTGGTAGAAGATGGCAGAGCTGCCGATGGCAAGAGTGCCGTTGCTGCAGACGGAGAAACCAGAGGTGTAGATGGCACCGGTCTGGGCGGGCTTGTCGAACTGGAACTGGTTGTTGGCAGCAATGTAACCAGTGCGGCCCTCGTCATCAGTCAGGACACCGTTGGCCAGAGTGATAGTCAAGACCTTGTCCTGACGAGCCTCGAGGCTGCGTTTGGAGGGGGTGGTGACGTTAGCAATGGAGATGCTGAAAGGACCGTCGAAGCTGGTCTGGCAGCCCTGAGGAGTGGGCTCCTTGGGGGCGATGGCCTGGGTGACACCCTGGGGGAGGGCGACGACAGCACCGGCAAAGGCAGCAGCGACAGCGAAGGACTTCATGTTGATGGTGATGAGGATGTTGATGATAGAGTAGTTGTTGGTTGAGAAGATGCGGTGATGATTATGTGCAGAGAAGAATGGATGTTTGTGTTAACGACAGGTGTGGGTGACAGATGTGAAGCGATGGAGAGCGAAAGTGAGTTCTGTGACCGGAGAAGGTACGAAGGTCGGACTTGGTAGTGACTTCTTAAGGTTGGCGAGGCGAGTTGATGTGTAAACAGAACAGCGACAATGGGAGGAATGTGCCTACCTTCTTATATGCCCCAGCTCATTATCCTCTGGAATGCCAGGGAGGGGTGGTTGGACCAGGCGGCGTTAGTCTCCTTCATCCGAATATGGTTCCAGCGCTTGGCCCCAGAGCGAACACGGGCTGTAGCGCTGCACTTACGTATCTACGCCGTTGGCCGCTTGCGATCAACGGACAGAGGTTGGAAACGGACGTGCCTGGCGAGGTTAGCGGCTGCCAGCGAGCAGGCTTTGGACAGAGCAACCGGCTCTGCGGCCACCAGTCGTACCAATGGTCTGGAGATGAACCACGAAACCGGCCAATTGCCCAAACCTACGTGCCCCCCAAACAGTGACCATCAAGCATTGCGGCTCCCGGTGGTCGTACTGCGTGACGAACCCAGGATCGACTCAGCCGTGGCGGGGAGGGACAGGCGGGAAGCATGCAAGCGCGACCAATCACCCGCAACCATGCATGTCTTTGTTTCCAGTCGTCTCATCAGCAACCCTCAAGCACATGTTGAACCCTCGCTTTGCGAAAGAAGCACCGAAGAACCCTCCCGAAACCAGCCATCTCGCCGTGACGTACATCTCGATGCTTCGGACTCTCCAGCAAGTGCAATCGCAAACTCTGTTGAATGACAATCTTTTGACTCCGGATCCGGACGTAAATCCTTTCTTGGAACGTCAAGTCAGTGACCGAAATAGAAACCGAAGCAACCTCCGTGGCCACCTTCACCAACCATCCTGCCCTCTCTCCATGACCACTGCATCCGCATGCTGCATAGCGTGTGCCGTGCCCACTGCCCAGCCATCCTTGACGCTCGCTGCTAGATCACCCATCTCGCAGTGCATCGAGAGCATTGATGCATAGAGCGGGGTCTTATTCTCTCCACAAAGTGGCACGTTGCTATAGCGCCTTCCCCACGCGCGAATTTAGGCCCAGTCAGCCTTGTTGGAATTAAGAAGACGTTTGAGGAGAAAGGTTCAACAGCTTCTTCAGCTGCTGGTCGAGGCATTGTTTGTTTGAGGGTTTGGTCTGCAGGACAATCGTTGTACAGCCAGGGAGATTGTGGTCTTCTTGCTTGTTGGGCAGCGAGCACGATGTTCGCCGAGCAACGATATGGTCGATGAAGCCGATGAAAATCGATGGGCCCATCATGCATGCAGGATTGAGGTAGGATTTGCAGCCAAGCACGGCAAGGGAACCTCCCAAAGCCCCACTCGAACACGACGACTTTTGCAAGATTCCCCCAAGCAGAAGCTGCATACACCATGTATACTTTTGTGCTCGTTTCAGGATGAGCTAGATGACCTCACGTGCAGCATCAGCAACTCAAATCCAGCCATCTCGACCGCAAGGCGGTGCTCGAGGTAAAGAGGAGTAAGGTTTCTATATCGCACGGCTTGGCCGAATGCAAGCAGATTTAGAGCACTGGCTAGCCGTGCCATCGGCAATGATCGACGCATCATGACAAAAGCCTAATTGTCGCATACCAGACCCTCCGCGGTTGAAAGCATCTCCGTCTGGCGGTGGTGGCCGCAGCAGTATCATACGATCTCGTTGCGGCTCCATCCCGATTGATTCGTTACATCACATCATTTCCTTGGAGGTTTCTGTTCCTGAGCAGTTATATCAAAGACGTTTCGGCTCGCCGGCACCCAAGCATTCAATATTTAGTGCGCTCGTTCTGATCTCTCATCGGTCAACGATCCAACGGCCGCATGGATACGAACGTTGGTGTGTGATGGCATGGTCGACGCATGAGCTGCTTACTCTACGTCCGCCACCGGCTCGCGAGATGAGGTACATTATACCTTTAGATGACATGCAGACAGTAGATCTGTGGCAAGAAACAACAAGATGTCGAGGGATGGCGGGGTGCCCAGGGGATCTTCTCATAGCTGGGTGGCTGGGTGGGCGTGTTGAAATGGTTGAGCCAATACAATCAGAGTCACATGGCCATGTCCAGCACAGGTATGACTTAGCTGTCACCTCGTAACGCCGTTTTGAGGATGGACATGTCTCAGTTGGCGGCGAGTTGTTGTTTACAGCAGCGATGAGGCAATGCATATGTGACTCAGCGAGGCCGTTGCTTCGAGCTCCGAGGTCGTTGACTCGTTGCAGCGAGCGAGCTCCTCCCCGCAACAGCCTTCCAAGCCTCAGTTCTACCTTGAGTTTTCCGCATGTATCTAAACCTGCATGCATACAACACAAGCCTTGTGAGCCCTGTTATGGCTTACTGTACATTTGACAATTTTCCGGTGAGATTGGCTGATCGAAAGGGAGCAACCTAATACTATGGTGCGTTGTCGCTGTAGCATGAGCAAGTGAGGGGACAGGGAGTTGGATACGAAGGGTAAAATGTGGAGTGCAGGGAGTGACACAGCGCTATCACTCGATCAAGGGTGGGTTAGTATCTGGTCAATGGGGTAATCTTGATAGCGCAAATGTGGATGGACAGAACGAACGCCCGGCAAGGGATGCTTTGCTACTGAAACCTGTGACCGGTTTGTACCGGTTTCATTACTGTTTGTGGAGCAAACAAACATATGTCGCTGGCGGATGAACGATGATTGGAGGTGGACGAATGGTCAAAACAGTAGCGACGTGGCAACGGCGAATAAATTCAAGGTGATTTCCCCACTGTAGGTACGTTTAAAGCATTGAGTCCTTACATGGATATCTTATCTGCTCGGATATTGCCCTTGCAGGTAAGTTGAATCTGAATGGTATGCGAGCCCTCTAGTGTGACACTGGAAGACATCCGCGAGATTGTCTGTGAGGATGGATGTTTGCGATACAGACTAGCTGTTCGGATATCAAGGACGGGTGGATTCTTCGCCCACGGTGATACCCAGCTCCTTTCTCAACAAAGTGGTCAGGCTGGTCTTGTCTCTGAGATAGATCCAGTCACCAGATGCAGCGCCCTCCTTCTGTTGCTGCGACTCGCCCAACATGACCCAGTCGAACCTCTTGGGCCCACTGATGGGAGAGCTCAGCCAGATTTGCTTGGTGGGTGGCTGCTTGTTGACAACGTAGGTGCCGTTAGGAGGGTAGACGATGTTGAGGACGCCGGCCTTGGTAGGTGGTCAGCAGATGAAGAAGAAGCAGTGACGGCTGTTCTTACAGAGTACTCGACGTCGACACCTTCCTTCTCCTCTGCCAGCTCCTCTGCTCTGCTGACGAGTTCCTCGAGGTAGTGGTCTGCTCTCTCGTGGTACTCTTCGATCTCAATGGGTGTGGGATCCTTGACCTCGTGCAGAGGCTCTCTGTCTTTGAGGGTGGGCTCGTCGGTGTCGGGCAGAATGCCTTTGTAGGCACGCGAAGCGTTCGAAAAGGAGCGAGTAGCGACGTGTGATGCACAAGGAGCTTGTCTGGGCAGGTATCTGGGAGCGACAGGGCGAGTCGAGAGACTGCGCACTGCCTGGCGCAAGCAGCGGACCGATCTGGGTGCCGACATGATTGTGATTGCGAGTTTGAGTTGAACTGAGGTGGGTGACGGTGATAACGTCGAGCAGCTTGAGCTATCAATGGGGAATACTTGAGGTGTAGTGAAGGAGATGAAGTTGTTTGCGACAAACCGGAGCTCGCAGACAATGACGATGAGCTTGATCAATGCGGGGGTCTGGGCCCAAGTCTTGCATCTCTTGTTTGCTCACGTACCATGTTGTACATTCTCATAAGTTCCCAAATCTATATGGACTGTTTGAAAGACGTCGGTTACATGTAGACCATATCTTGTGTATGCGCTATCATTTTCATGACCGCCCTGTGTCTGGATAGCTCACTCATGGTCATATTCAAGAGTGAGAAGATTAGGAGTGACAAACTTTGGCACATGTCGAGGTGGGTCTCCGAAACTCCGACAGTGCCTCGATTGATGCTTGTTCCTGAAACCATACACCCACGTGCTTCTCACAAAGTTCTACCATCAACCCCGTTCAAGTAAACAAATTCTTCTATATCGACGCACAAGTACAACAAAGTCGAGCAGCAGCTATGATCAACGCCGTCCTGGTTTTCAATAACAATGGCCAACCGCGTCTGACCAAGTTCTACACACAGCTGGTACCATGAGAAGCGCATATAACCCTCGATACAAGTTTCTGAACATTTCCCACAGGATACAGCTGTCCAGCAACGTCTGATTTCCGAGATCTTTGCTCTCGTCTCGGCTCGTCCTTCGTCGTCATGCAACTTCCTACCGTTACCACCTCTTCTTGCTCCTGCTCAGTCCTCGGCCGCTGTCTCGGATTCTCTCAACGACGTTCCCTCTCTGGTCACCTACCGCCACTATGCAACTCTCTACTTCATTGTCATCAGCACTAGTACCGAGTCTCCCTTAGCTCTGCTCGATTTGATACAAGTCTTTGTCGAATCGCTAGACAGGCTCTTCGAGAATGTCTGTGAACTCGACCTCATCTTCAACTTTGAAACGCTACATGCAGTTTTGGGCGAAATGATAGTTGGTGGCGTAGTAATAGAGACTGGTTTGGATAAGTATGTGCTTAGACGTGGTTTCTTGTGCTCGTTGCTGACGTTTGACAGAGTGGTACAGGGAGTAAAGGCTCAAGGAAAGGTTGCTAAGCGGCCTGTCAACGAAGGCAGCCGTACTGGTGGTCTTGGACCTGGTATCTGGGCTGGCAGGTGATCATCTCCCAGGCAAAGGTATGCACCTCGATCGCAAACAGCTTCGCCAAGCATCTCAAGGCAGCATCTCCTCGCCAGCCATGTGGATCCAGCATATCTCCAAGGCTTAGGACACATTCCAGAGGTGGGCTGAAACCCGCCACTTTTCGTCGAGAATGTTTCAAATTCGTTCTCTGCAGCAACGCACAGCAAGGAGATAGAGGGATGAGGAAAAAAAACTGGACAACAATATACAGTACGTCCAGCTTGGCGATATGTATACACTAATCACGCTCTCTTGGTTGAACCAAGGGCTTCTTTGTAGCTACCAATCCACAATCTAAGAGCATTGGACTCGAGTCTTTCAGGATTGCGTTGTTTCCCGACTCTTTCCTGGTCCGCATCTGCAGAAGAAATCCTGGTGTCATCACGGTGTGCCCAAGAGGCGCAGTCTGTCACGAAGCTTGTGCTCGTCACTTGTGACTACCAATCTTTTCCCGTTCAAGTATGTCGGACGCAAGCTGGCTGTCCACAGTAGTCGGTAGTGGACACAGCAGGTAGATTTGACAGGTCATGTTGTGTTACGGTGTTTCTTGACAGCTCATGACGCGGATCGAGGGGACTCTTGGTCTTCGAGGGTAGCACGTGGCTTCCGCCTGGGTGTGCCAAACATGTCGTTGGTCGCTCTTGCGTAGTAATCTCGGATCTTGTCGAACATGTCAGCCTGAGTATCTAGCACACGTGAAAGCTCAACATACGGTGCCAAAGACGGTCCCCTCTTCAATCTCCATGAATAGTAGACCGTAAACAACGACAACTAGACCTAGAATCAGCATATGATTGTCACACAAATCAAGCAAAGACATACACGAGATGGTACCCCAGGTAGCCAGCTTGACGAACTTTGTCCATGTCGGTCTTGCCCACTTCAGCTTTGCTCTCCTACGGTACCGGCGTTCGAGGCGGAATTGATGTTTCTGCGACAATTTGGTAAAGTCTGGCGGCCATGTCCGCTTGCTTTTGTAGGGATTCCTGGCGAAATCAAACTTGGGCAGAGCAGCTGCCCGTCGCATCAAAGTTTGAAAAAACATGGTTGGATATGCTGTGAACTAGAGAGAGTACCAGCACCCTCGTGGATAGATTGTCGAGGATGCGCATCAAACAAGGCAAACTGGTGGGCGCTACGAAACAAAAGTCGTCTGGGGAAACTTTTGGCTGGCGGCGGCATTGAATGCAGCCATCTCTCTTCTGACTCACGCAAAGCAACCCTTGCCCACCACGTCGTTGCTTAGTTTCTCTTTGCGCCAGCTGCGGGTACTGCGATCGAGGCCTCTTCAATCCCGCTCTTTCACCATGGCCGCTCCTCAGGAAACTCAGGGCACTCTCAAGATTGAGAACGTGAGTCACGAGCTATTCTGTACTTTGCTCACTACTGACGACCCATTGCGCAGACCGACAAGCGTGACACCCTCATTGCTTCCGAGAAGAAGTACCAGCAACAGTGGAAGCAAGACAACATCTTCCAAGCCGATGCCCCTACTCTCCAAGATGTTCCCTTCCATTCAATCACTCCTGCAGAGCTCCGCGAGCAGCAGCCCAAGCAGTTCTCCACCATGGCTTACCCCTACATGGTACCGGAAATCTTCATATGGCAATCTGAAGAAACATACTAATCATGTCCACGCAGAACGGTATTCTCCACGCTGGTCACGCTTTCACAGTCTCCAAGGTCGAATTCGCTACTGGATGGGCCCGCATGGAGGGCAAGAGAGCCCTGTTCCCCCAAGGATACCACTGCACCGGTATGCCTATCAAGTCATGCGCCGACAAGCTGGCTCGCGAGATGGAAATGTTCGGCAAGAACTTCGAGAACTACAAGGAGGAGGACGCCGAGGAGGATGCTGTCCCCGCACCCACACAAGAGACCACCAAGGCCGACATTACCAAGTTCAGCGCAAAGAAGAGCAAGGCCGCAGCCAAGGCTGTCTCGATGAAGTACCAGTTCCAGATCATGGGTGCTCTCGGTATCCAAAAGGACGAGATTCACCAGTTCGCCGACCCAAACCACTGGCTCGATCATTTCCCTGCTCTCTGCGAGCGCGATTTGACAAACATTGGTGCAAGAGTCGATTTCAGAAGAAGCATGGTTACAACCGACAGAAACCCCTACTACGACGCTTTCGTTCGCTGGCAAATGAACCGTCTGAAGGAGTTGGGCAAGATCAAGTTCGGCAAACGTTATACCGTATACTCCCCCAAGGACGGACAAGCCTGTATGGATCACGACAGAAGCTCGGGTGAGGGTGTCGGTGTTCAGGAATACACTGCTCTGAAGCTCAAGGTCCAAGAATGGGCCGAGCCCGCACAAAAGATCCTTGCTGGCAAGCTACCAGAAAACGCCAACGTCTACTTTGTCCCCGCTACTCTTCGTCCTGAGACCATGTACGGCCAGACATGCTGTTTCGTCGGCCCCAAGATCGTCTATGGAATTTACAAGGTCTCCGAGAACGAGTACTACTTCGTTTCGGAGAGAGCTGCTCGCAACATGGCTTTCCAGGGTATCTTCCCCGAATGGGGCGTCTTCCCCAAGGTCGCCGACTTGGAGGGCTCCGACGTTGTTGGCACTCTCATCAACGCCCCTCTTTCCGTCTATGAGAACGTCCGTATCCTGCCTATGGAGACCGTCAAGGCTTCCAAGGGTACCGGTGTTGTTACCTGTGTCCCCTCGGACTCTCCCGATGACTACATCACCATCCAGGATTTGGTCAAGAAGGCCGACTACTACAAGATCAAGAAGGAGTGGGCCGACCTCGAGCCCCTTCCCATCATTGAGACTCCCACCTACGGAAACTTGACTGCCAAGAAGCTGTGCGAGGACATGAAGATCGCCTCGCCCAAGGACACTAAGCAGCTTGCTGAGGCCAAGGATCTTGCTTACAAGGAGGGCTTCTACAAGGGTACCATGTGCTACGGTGAGCACAAGGGTAAGTCTGTCGAGGAGGCCAAGCCTCTTGTCAGACAGACTCTCATCGACGCTGGCAACGCCTTCAACTACGCCGAACCTGATGGCGAGGTCATGTCTCGTTCTGGTGATTCATGTGTCGCTGGACACTTGGATCAGTGGTACTTGAACTACGGAAAGTCTGGTGACGAGCCATGGCAACAAGAGGTCCTTGGCCACGTCAACGGCGAGCTTAACACATTCTCCACTGAGGCCAAGAACGCCTTCCAACAGACTCTCGACTGGCTAGGTCAATGGGCTTGCGCTCGTTCTTTCGGCCTCGGCTCGAAGCTTCCCTGGGATCAAAAGTTCCTGGTTGAATCTCTCTCCGATTCTACCATCTACCCCTCGTACTACACAATCGCCCACTACTTGCACTCTGACATTTACGGAGACTCTCAGGGTATTGGCAAGATCTCTGCTGAGCAAATGACAGATGAGGTTTGGGATTACATCTTCACCCGCCGTGAGGACGTCGAGAGCGACATTCCTAAGGAGACCCTCCAGACTATGCGCAGAGAGTTCGAGTACTGGTACCCTCTCGATGTCAGAATTTCTGGTAAGGATCTCATCCAGAACCACTTGACCTTCTTCCTGTACATCCACGTCGCCCTCTTCCCTCGCGAGTACTGGCCTCGTGGTATCCGTGCCAACGGACATCTTCTTTTGAACGGTGAGAAGATGAGCAAGAGTACCGGCAACTTCCTTACCCTGTACGATGCCACCAAGAAGTTCGGTGCCGACGCCACCCGTGTGTCTCTTGCCGATGCCGGAGACTCGATTGAGGACGCCAACTTCGAGGAGACTGTCGCCAATGCCATCATCCTCAAGCTCTTTGAGTTGAGAAAGTGGTGCGAGGAGACCGTCCAAGGTGTTCGCGTGCTCAAGGACGGCGAGAACTACGTCGAGGTCAACAAGAACGAGCGTCTCAAGAACAACGACTCCGTCCAGCGCACTGGCGAGAGATCCTTCTGGGACGACATCTTCGAGAACGAACTCAACGGCCTGGTCCGTGAGACCAGAGAACACTACTCTGCCACCAACTACAAGTCAGCCCTCAAGTCTGGCTTCTACGACTTCACCAGCGCCCGCGACTTCTACCGCGAAATCACCAAGTCTTCAGGCATCGGTATGCACCAAGATCTTGTGCGCAAGTATGTCGAGCTCCAAGCCTTGATGATCACCGTCATCGCTCCCCATTGGTCCGAATATATCTGGCTCGAAGTCCTCAACAAGCCCACCACTGTGCAAAACGAGCTCTTCCCCCAGGTTCCCGCCACCAAGCCCGAGCTCACTGCCGCTCGCGAGTACGTGCGCCAAACCAGTGGTAACATCACATCCGCAGAGGGCGCACAGCTCAAGCGCATGGCCAAGGGCAAAGCCACAAACTACGACCCCAAGCAACCCAAGAAACTCACCATCTTCATGGCCACCGAGTACCCCTCCTGGCAATCCAACGTCATTGACCTGGTGCGCTCTGCCTTTGACGGCTTGAGCATCGACATGAAGGCACTCAGCAAACAAGTCCCCAAAGCCGATTCCAAGAAAGCCATGCCGTTTATTCAGACCTTGAAAAAGAGCTTGGAAGAAGGTGTTGATGCCAACACTGTGTTTGAGCGCAAGCTTGCTTACAACGAGGCTGATGTGCTTGCTCAGATGGTGCCTGGATTGATGAGCACGGTGCAGAGATGTGTGTGCGTTGAAGTCATTGAGGTCAAGCAGGGAGGTAAGAGTGGTAAGGTTGTTGCTGGACAGGGTGAGGCTGCTGCTGCCAAGGGTATCGAGGTGCCCGAGTTGCCGCTCCAGGCTGAGAATGCTGTGCCTGCGTAAGTGTTTTTCTTTTTCTCCCTTGCTCTCCCTTTGATCTTGAATGAGAAAATGATGCTAACGATGTGTGTGTACATGCAGAAACCCCACTTTCTTCTTCTCGAACATCTAAACGATTAGAAGGGGAGTGTTGACTGGGATGTAGAAGAATGTCAAAGAAAGTAGAAAAGACGAAATCAAAAAGCTAAGAATCTTTCAATGTTTTTTTTTTTTTTTTTGCCATTCAGCCCTGCGTCGATTCCTTAGTATTTTGTCAAAAGTCGCGAGGGTCTTGATCTGGGTCTCTACTGTACTCTGCTGTTTGTGCACCCAGCTGCTTGTACCCTCCGTGGTAAGAGCTCGAAACGTTCAATGCACGGTAAGAACCAGTGAGCAAAAGAGTATAGCGTTGCGGATGATTGTCTTGACATCTCGACGGTCGAAAAAGGATTGCTTTGGGCTGTGAAGTTCGTTCTAATTGTACAGAGTCATGTAACCTGAAAATGCCACACACGCGAGACTTTGAGAAAGAGCAAGAAGATGTCGCATATCGGCATGCGGTATGTCCCTGCCTTATTCGTTCAACCAATTATCGTCATCATCAGCGACATCGTAATCCATCTCTGCCGCTGGTGCTTGCGGCCTTTGCTGTCCTGCATCCTGAGCCTCATCCATATTGATATCCTTCGATGCCTCTGTCGGTGTGAAGGTGGCAGTGGCAGGGGTAGTAGGCGCGGGATTTGCCATCCACGACAATTCCACTTTACCAAGATGAGGGATGTCAGAGCCGTGGTTCAGGAACTTTTCGGCCTGGTAGCGTTCGGAGAAGGCGAGCATTGCTGCGTCGGAGCGCGAAGGGTGAGGGCTTATTTGTGTGGATTCCATGAGATCGCTCTGTGGGGAGAATGTTAGCAAGTCATGTGGAGGTGGTGAGATTGTCAAGGGTTGAACCCACGAATAGGAGGTATTGCCTTAGCGCCTCGTCCTTTGCAGTATCCAGTTGCGCATTGTCAGGGAAAATGACTGCAATGGTGCGAGGTCTGTTGTCAAGTCTCCTCACCGCACCACCGCGCGCAGCAAAAGCACCTCTGCCTCCTCGCCATGCGCCTCGCGGTTGGAATGCTCCACGTCCTCTGTATCCACCACGACCGCGTGGAGCAAAACCTTGCCATGGCTGATCTTCGTTTGGATTTATGCCTATGCTCTCGGCTTCTCTTTCCAACTCTGCGAGCTTCGCTTTCAATGCGTCGGTTTGCGAGGGTGTGCCGTTTCCGTCTGCGCCATTGGTACTGCCGTTTTGAGCAGCGGCGGATTGGTCTGGAGTCCCTGACTTTCCTCTTTCTTTGGCGGCGAGTTTGGCGAGTAGTTTGCTGCGCTCTTCGGCCTGAGCCTTCATCTTTTGTTCCAACTCTTGCCGTTGTGCCTCGGCCTCCTTGATCTTCTTTGTTTTTTCTTCGTGAGCGCGTTGTGCCTCTTCTTGTTTCTTTGCGAATTCGACGGGGTCGATCTTCTCTTCCTCTTGCATTTCTACATCACCATCACTCTTGCTAAAGCCATTCTGATGGCGCTCCCGTTGCATTCTCTCGGGCTTGTACCAGTAGACTTTGACGAAACGGTTGTCGAAAATGACCTTGGGGCTGTCATATGCTTTCTTTGCGCTGTCGTAGTCCTCAAACTTGATGATAGCCAAACGTTTGTAATCTTGCAGCTCGACCGATTCAATGGTTCCAAATTCCGAGAAGAAATCGCGGACGGATTGCTCGTTGAAGTTCTCCTCGGGGATCTGTTCAATCACCACCTGTGTAATTGAGCGATCGTGGTTTGGACCGGCGGACGAGAAATCGGCGCGACCGCCACGGCCACCACGGAAGGCGCCTCTGTCGCCTCTACCGCGACCACGGCCACGCCCTCTATCACCGAACGGACGGCCTTGGGATATAGAGGCATTTGTAGGATCGTATTCGTCTTGCTGTTGGGGTACGAGGACGGGATCGTTGCCGTGGTCATGGGGACACGAAGCACCGAGTGCGCAGAAGCCCTTTGTATCGTAGTCGTGACATCTCTGACCAGAGCGCGGGGTTTGGGCGTTGTTGTTGTTGTTGTTGTTGTTGAAAGCGCCGGGCGATTGAGGGAAGGGCATTTGAGAGATTCCAGGCATCTGAGGCATGCCGGGCAGATTCAGTGCCTGCTGCATTGCCATGAGAGCGGCCATAGGGTTGTTCGGGTCGAAGGGGGGCATGGACTGAGGAGCGGCAGACATTTGACCCATGAAACCTCCTCTTTGACCACCGCGACCGCCTCGTCGCATCTTGATGGGACGGTCCTGGTGGTATGCTTGAGGGTGGTTGTCAAAGGCATTGCTGTCATTGAAGTCGCGCTTCTTTGAAGCAGGACCTGAGGGAGGGTTGAAAGCAGGTTCGCTAGGTTGGAAGGCAGGGGCAGTAGGCTGGAAGGCAGTGGCGGTGGGTTGCAGGGGCTGGGACTGGGAGTGGGACTGGGAATTTGCGAGGTGGGCGAAGACATCGTTGACGAATTGAGGCGTGGTATCATGCAGAAAGTCGAGTAGATTGTCGTTGCAATTCTGCTTGACTTGATCGTCTGACTCGTCTGATTTGATCAAGGCAAGAACATAGTCGGCAAGGACGTCCGAGTCGGCGTCCGAGATGTCGTCGAGACGCTTGACGACCCAGGTCTTGAGTTCGTCCGAGGCGGCGTCGTCCAGATGCATGGTTGGTGGATTGCTAGGAAGAGAAAGACTCAAGCCTGCGCGGCTCTGGAGAGAGCGAGAGCTAGCATCGACGGCGCACAGACCTACGTCAGGCCCTGGACCAACGTCGCTTCCAACCACCGAGCGACGTGAACAGTCCATACCGCTTGCTCGCCCTCACTCCCTCCATAGACCAACATCCTGTCGCCACCGCAAACATGGCCGGAGAGGATTTCACCGTCGACCCCAGGATGATGCACGTCCAGCCTCGCATCCGCTACAACACCATTGGCGGTATCAACGGTCCCCTGGTCATTCTGGACAATGTCAAGTTCCCTAGATTCAACGAGATTGTCTCTTTGACCCTGCCTGATGGCACCGAGAGATCTGGTCAGGTCCTCGAAGCTCGCGGTATGTCTAGGCCCTTGTCCAATCCAAGAGCCGCACACTGACAATTCTCCGTGCAGGCAACCGTGCCGTCGTCCAGGTACGCTAGCCTCTATCCCGACCGCCACTCGATCAAGTTGCTACAAAGGACCACCGGGCTTACACGTGACGACAGGTTTTCGAGGGAACCTCTGGTATCGATGTCAAGAAGGTGCGCTGAACCAAGAGACAAACCTGGACACAAGCAGAGTGCTGATACCTACTAGACCAAGGTCGAGTTCAGCGGCCACTCGCTCAAGCTCGGTGTGTCCGAGGACATGCTTGGTCGTGTCTTCGACGGTTCCGGTCGTGCTATCGACAAGGGCCCTAAGGTTCTGGCCGAGGACTACCTCGACATCAACGGTCAACCCATCAACCCCTACTCAAGAGTCAGTCATTCTCAACCCAAGCTGTGCGATCGCAGTATATTGATGGTGGCAGGAATACCCCGAGGAGATGATTTCGACCGGTATCTCGACCATTGACACCATGAACTCCATTGCTCGTGGCCAGAAGATTCCCATCTTCTCTGCCGCTGGTCTGCCTCACAACGAGATTGCCGCCCAGATCTGTAGACAGGCCAGTTTGGTCAAGCCCACCAAGGGTATCCACGATGACCACGAGGACAATTTCTCCATCGTTTTCGGTGCCATGGGTGTCAACTTGGAAACCAGCAGATTCTTCACTCGCGACTTCGAGGAGAACGGCAGTATGGAGAGAGTCACCCTATTCCTGAACTTGGCCAACGACCCTACGTAAATCTAGTCCGCAGTGCATCTTAGCTGCCCAGTACTGACACCACGCTAGTATCGAGCGTATCATCACCCCTCGTCTTGCTCTGACCACCGCCGAATACTACGCCTACCAGCTCGAGAAGCACGTCTTGGTCATTCTTACCGACCTTTCGTCATACTGCGATGCCCTCCGTGAGGTATCTGCCGCCAGAGAAGAAGTTCCCGGTCGCCGTGGTTACCCCGGTTACATGTACACTGATTTGTCCACCATCTACGAGCGCGCTGGTCGTGTTGCTGGCAGAAACGGTTCCATCACTCAGATCCCCATTCTGACCATGCCCAACGATGGTATGCTACATCCTCTTAATCAACCGTTGAGAATATGCTAATCGGATCTGCAGATATCACTCACCCCATTCCCGATTTGACCGGTTACATTACCGAGGGTCAGATCTTCATTGACCGTCAACTCTACAACAAGGGTATCTACCCCCCGATCAACGTTCTTCCCTCGCTCTCGCGTCTCATGAAGTCTGCCATTGGTGAGGGCATGACCCGCAAGGATCACTCGGATGTTTCCAACCAGCTGTACGCCAAGTACGCCATTGGTCGTGACGCAGCCGCCATGAAGGCAGTCGTTGGTGAGGAGGCTCTGTCATCCGAGGACAAGCTCTCGCTCGAGTTCTTGGACAAGTTCGAGAAGACCTTCATCAACCAGGGTGCATACGAGAAGCGCAGCATTTTCGAGTCGCTCGACACTGCATGGGAGTTGCTCCGCATCTACCCCAAAGAGCTTCTCAACCGTATCCCCAAGAAGACACTGGACGAGTGGTACACCCGCCGCCCTTCAGACAAGAGCGCCAACAAGGACACTCGCGACAACTCGGACAGACAAGGCGAGAGCGAGAACCTGATTGACGCATAATCGAAGAAGAAGCGTAGACGTTTTGACTGATTTTCCTATTTTCTCTTTTCCTTGTTGTAGATAGCGCCTGTGCTTATACCATACCGCAGTATATCAAATCCGAGTTTGTCACTGATTGAATTGTATACCTTTGTGTTGTGAACTGTGATGCGAGGGTTGATGAGTAGACAAAGAGCGACCCTGTTGAAAAGTCACGTGTGGGCCGTGCTCTTTCCGTTCCGCAACGACGGTCGGCGTTGTCGTGCAAGAGCTGCGCTGTAAAGGTTGAATACCATCTCCGCTCATTGTATCTCGCCATCGCCTGCAAAAATGCTGTCTGGTCGTATCGCTGCTCGCGCCGCCCGCGTGGCCGCTCCTCGCGCTCCCATTGCCGTCAGATCCTACGCCGCCGCCGCCTCGTCCTCGTCCGCCGCTTCCAAGCCTCCGGTCGCTCTCTTCGGTCTTGACGGTACCTACGCCAGCGCCCTCTACACCGCCGCTGTCAAGTCCGAGTCTCTGGATTCCACCGCCAAGGGTCTCGAGAACCTCGCCGCCACCTTCAAGAGAGACACCCAGCTCAAGACCATCCTTGAGGCCCCCACTCTCAACACCGCCGACAAGCAGCAGATCATTGCCGAGATTCAGAAGTCTCTCAACGTCCAGGACAAGAACAACACCATCAAGAACTTCCTCGAGGCTCTCGCCGAGAACAACAGACTCAACCAGCTTGAGGGTGTTGCCGACAAGTTCGCTACCCTCATGAGCGCCGCCCGCGGCGAGGTCGAATTGACCGTCACCAGCGCTGCTGTACGTACACGATAGAAAGAGAAGATTCACAAACCAGCGCTTTTGCTGACATGTGCATAACAGCCCCTCGACGCCAAGGTCCTCCGCCAGCTCGAGAGCTCCGTTTCCAAGTCCTCATACGTTGGTCAGGGCAAGAAGCTCAAGGTTGTCTCCAAGGTATGTTTCGTACACTCCGTACACGAATACACAAATCCTCTGACAATTGGCTCAGGTTAACCCCGACATCCGTGGTGGACTCATCGTCGAGATTGGCGACCGCACCATCGACCTCAGTGTTTCATCCAAGATCGCCAAGATGAACAAGCTCCTCAGAGACACTCTGTAAATATTTGACTACGACTTCCCCCCTACTCGCCTTGTAGCAACAGAAAAGAAGAATTTATGGCGATGTTGATTTAAAAAGCGTCCCACTTCTTGATACTTGTTAACACATAGACTGTGAATACTACAACTAACTTATACATATTTCATGGTGGGTTCGCAACAGCTGCTCTTTGAAATGAGATATGACCCTGAAATAATCTTCTTTCCTTGGGAGATCGTCCAGTTTGGAAAGTAGCGTGCGTTCCTTTGCGTTCCTTTGACTCCCAGCACATGGCAAAGATCGCTCCTGCCTCCTTAGAAGCATGTTTTCTGATGTTTGCCAGCTGAACACCTCGCTTTTTCTTTCGGCCTTATACACACCCATCCCCATCTTTCATCATCTTCACACAAACCCATTTTCATCTCTATCACTATGGAAATCTATACGGTCCTGGCCCACTGCCTTGTCGTCTGCACAATTGTATTTCTGGTGTTCCTCCAAATCAGCGGTCTGCACCTTGTGGACTTGTCTTGGTCACAAATATGTTCGCTCTGCCTGACCGAATGTTGTGTCGTCTTCGTCTTTTCCATCCTCGAAATAATCAATACCGGGATGCAAATTATTGTCGAAACAATCGCTATCGGGACCCAGAAAGCTACAGATGGAATGGATCGGCTGTTGCGCGTCATGCTCCATGTTTGATGATCGCTCCTAGATGGGATATGTTCAACTTCGGTGTTGCTTGGTATATTTACCGTCAGATTGGACCTTGCATATGGGGATGACTAACACCAACAAAAGATTGCAACAACGATGACAAGGCTCGACCGGCCAACGAAAGAGGCAAACATTAATTCATTCATCAATCACCACTATCTATCATTGCGAGAACGCGCGTATCTTGTACTCGGCATTCTCTTCGGGTAACGGCGACATCGGTGCCGACTGGAACCGTGGCAGCAGGTAGAACGCAAGATCCCTTCCTTCGAGCTGATTGATGCTCCACCCGTTGCCCAACCACGCCATCTGGTTCTCTTCTTCATACTCGCAATCGAAATCTTCCCATCGTGGACTTCTCAAGGCCTCTATGCAATGCAATGTCGACCCTGGCCACAATCCTGTCACCGTATCACCTTTACGATACCAACTCTTACAGTCGTCCATGAAGACCGTGTTCTTGAAGTATGCATCTGAATACTTCAGGAAGTCTCGTACGCGGTCGGCTCTGACGGTCATGGATCTGATGTTTTCCTTTTGAAGTTTGCGGATGCATTTGACCACGTAATCGCCTACACTCTCGATCATCATGGTCAGGGATCCAGATCCAATGGCAGAGTTTGGCCCCAGCATCATGAACATGTTTGGGAACTTGTCGGTTGCGATCGAGAGATAGGACGTCGCCCTTTGGTTCCAATGATCCGGCAATGCGATGCCATCAACACCGGTGACTGGGAAAGGAGGAGGTGCACCAGTGTGGAACCCAGTAGCGCAGACCAAAACGTCAATCTCATGCAATTTCCCATCTTCCGTGACCACTCCTTTGGGCTCAATCCTTGTGATAGGCGTACGGACGAAGTCCACATTATCCTCGACCAGAGCCTCCAAGAACCCAGGTCCAGGCGTCAACCGCCTACACCCAGGTGCAAAACTCGGTTTCAACGCATCATATATTTCCGGCTTCTTGACTAATCTCTTTTTCATGTTCTCCTCAAAGTCTTTCTGCGCTCCCTTTTGCATCTCCGTCCCCATCATCGTCAATGCATGAATCTCATTACCACCTTCTTCAATCTCCATGCGGAATTTGAAGAAAGCTTCTGGATCATCGCGGAATTTTTTCTTCTGCTCCTCACTGAATTTGAAACCGTCCATTTGGAGTTTGTCTTGGATGGATTGGCCAAAGGGAGGAGAGATCCAGGTGCGGCTGCGTATGAAGCAGGAGAGTTGTGTTTTGGCAAGGCGTTGAAGGGAAGGGATTATTTGGATTGCTGAGCTGCCTGAGCCGATTATGCCGATGCGCTTCGAGGTGAAGTCGTAGCTGTTTGAGAGACCATGTCAGTAAACCTCTTCTTTTGAAACTCAAAGGTTGTGAGGGATGGTGGAGATTGGGGAGTTGGGTATAAACGTACTCTTGCTTCCAATTAGCACTATGCATCACCTCACCCTTGAAACTCTTCAATCCATCGATATTGGGCCACGCAATGTGATTCAGACCTCCTCTTGCCATGATCAATACATCACCTTGATCCTCAAACGTCCTCTCTGCCTCCAGATCCTTGACTGTGACTTTCCATTTTGCAGTGCCAGCATCCCAGGTGCATGACTTTATCTCATGCGAAAGCTTGATGTAGCGGTCTACAGAGTACTTTTTCACGGTAGCAGCGAGGTAGGCTTGGATTTCCGAGGCGGGCGAATACATGCTGCTCCATGAGGGATTCGGGTTGAAGGAGTATTGGTAGGAGTGAGCTGTTTTGCATTGCACTTTGTCAGCACTTGTATCTCTCTCTCTCTCTTCTGTCTTTCC